>NW_028127809.1:0-64410 GCF_965231255.1 Vanellus vanellus
GGGTCAGTCGTCCTTGAGGCCCCCGAAGACGGAGGAGGGCACCCGCTTCTGCTCCAGCTGCACCTCTGGGGGGGGGCGCGGGGGGGTCAGGGACCCCCCCACATGTCCCTCGGGTCACCCTGGCCCCCCCCGGCCGTGTGTCCCCCCCCCCCCATGTCCCTGTCCCCTCCCCTCCCCCCCCCCCCCCAAACTGTGTCCCCACCGAATCCGCACTCCCCCCCCCCCCCCATGTCCCCACTGTCCCCGTGGCCAACCCTGTCCCCATGTCCCCCCCTGTCCCCATGTCCCCCATGTCCCCCCATGTCCCCCCCGTCCCTCTCCTGTCCCCATGTCCCCCCCTGTCCCCATGTCCCCCCATGTCCCCCCCCGTCCCTCTCCTGTCCCCATGTCCCCCCCTGTCCCCGTGTCCCCCCCGTCCCCATTTCTCCCCCATCCCCATGTCCCCCCCCCATGTCCCCCACGTCCCCGTGTCCCCTGTGTCCATGTCCCCATTTCTCCCCCGTGTCCCCATGTCCCCCCTGTCCCCGTGTCCCCCCGTGTCCCCCTGTGTCCCCCCTGTCCCCATGTCCCCCCGTCCCATGTCCCCATGTCCCCCCATGTCCCCATGTCCCCCCCACCCCCGTGTCCCCCCATGTCCCCCCTGTCCCCATGTCCCCCCTGTCCCCATGTCCCCCGTGTCCCCCTGTGTCCCCCCTGTCCCCATGTCCCCCCCATCCCCATGTCCCCCCGTCCCATGTCCCCATGTCCCACCTGTCCCCATGTCCCCCCGTCCCATGTCCCCATGTCCCCCCATGTCCCCGTGTCCCCCCGTGTCCCCCCGTGTCCCCCCATATCCCCCCGTGTCCCCCTGTCCCCCCCTCCATCCCCATGTCCCCATGTCCCCATGTCCCCCCTGTCCCCCCCTCCATCCCCATGTCCCCATGTCCCCCCGTGTCCCCCCATGTCCCCATGTCCCCCCGTGTCCCCCTGTCCCCCCCTCCATCCCCATGTCCCCATGTCCCCCCTGTCCCCCCCTCCATCCCCATGTCCCCATGTCCCCCCGTGTCCCCCCATGTCCCCATGTCCCCCCGTGTCCCCCTGTCCCCCCCTCCATCCCCATGTCCCCATGTCCCCCCGTGTCCCCCCATGTCCCCATGTCCCCCCGTGTCCCCCTGTCCCCCCCTCCATCCCCGTGTCCCCCCCGTGTCCCCCCCCCGTACCGTCGGGCTCAGGCTCGTCCTCGTCCCCGAGGTCGATCTCGTCGGGGTTCCCCTGCTGGGACAGACCCCCCCCGGGGCCCTCCGCCCTGTGCCCCCCCCCCGGCACCGTCACCACCGGGGGCACCCACGGGGGGGCACCCACGGGGCGGGGGGGGGCACCCACGGGGGGGGAGGGAGTGACAACCCATGGGGGGGGGCACCCACGTGGGGGGCACTCATGGGGTGGGGGGAGAATCATTGGGGGGGGCCACACCCACGGGGGGGGCACCCATGGGGGGGGGCACCCACGGGGGGGGGGGAGTGACAACCCACGGGGGGGGCCACACCCACGGGGGGGGGCACCCATGGGGGGGGCACCCACGGGGGGGGGGGAGTGACAACCCACGGGGGGGGCACCCATGGGGGCGGGGGGGACACACACACCCACGGGGGGACACACACCCACGGGGGGGGCACCCATGGGGGGGGGGCACCCACGGAGGGTGGGGGCACCCACGGGGGGGGAACACCCACGGGGGGGCACTCATGGGGTGGGGGGAGAATCATTGGGGGGGGCCACACCCACGGGGGGGGGCACCCACGGGGGGGGGGGAGTGACAACCCACGGGGGGGGCACCCATGAGGTGGGGGTCAATCATGGGGGGGGCACCCATGGGGGCGGGGGGACACACACCCACGGGGGGGGGAGTGTCAACCCACGGGGGGGGGAGTGTCAACCCACGGGGGGGGGGGCACCCACGGGGGGGGGGGTGGGGAGTGTCAACCCACGGGGGGGGGCACCCATGGGGGGGGGCACCCACGAGGGGGGGGGAGTGTCAACCCACGGGGGGGGGGCACCCACGGGGGGGGGGAGAACACCCACAGGGGGACACCCATGGGGTGGGGGGGACACTCGTGGGGTGTGGGGGGGGGGACACCTGTGGGTGGGGGGCACCCACGGGGGGGGGCACCCATGGGGTGGGGGGGACAGTCGTGGGGGGGGGGGTCAGCCATGGGGGGGAGAGGACACCCACGAGGGGGGGGCTCAGGAGGGTGAGAGGGGACGGGGGGACGTCCCCCACGGGCCCAAGGGGACCCTGTCCTCAAGGGGGGGGGACACAGGGGTGGCCCATGGAGGTGACAGTCCCCAGATGACCACGAGGCCCTCGTGGGGGTGGGACGGGGGTGGCCCCATGGAGGTGACAGTCCCCAGATGACCACGAGGCCCTCGTGGGGGTGGGACAGGGGTGGCCCCATGGAGGTGACAGTCCCCAGATGACCACGAGGCCCTCATGGGGGTGGGACAGGGGTGGCCCATGGAGGTGACAGTCCCCAGATGACCACGAGGCCCTCGTGGGGGTGGGACAGGGGTGGGACAGGGGTGGCCCATGGAGGTGACAGTCCCCAGATGACCACGAGGCCCTCGTGGGGGTGGGACAGGGGTGGCCCATGGAGGTGACAGTCCCCAGATGACCACGAGGACCTCCACATGGGGTGGGAGAATGGTGGCCCCATGGAGGTGACAGTCCCCAGATGACCACGAGGCCCTCGTGGGGGTGGGACAGGTGTGGCCCATGGAGGTGACAGTCCCCAGATGACCACGAGGCCCTCGTGGGGGTGGGACAGGTGTGGCCCATGGAGGTGACAGTCCCCAGATGACCACGAGGCCCTCGTGGGGGTGGGACAGGGGTGGCCCATGGAGGTGACAGTCCCCAGATGACCACGAGGCCCTCGTGGGGGTGGGACAGGGGTGGGACAGGGGTGGCCCATGGAGGTGACAGTCCCCAGATGACCACGAGGCCCTCGTGGGGGTGGGACAGGGGTGGCCCATGGAGGTGACAGTCCCCAGATGACCACGAGGCCCTCGTGGGGGTGGGACAGGGGTGACCCATGGAGGTGACAGTCCCCAGATGACCACGAGGCCCTCGTGGGGGTGGGACAGGGGTGGCCCATGGAGGTGACAGTCCCCAGATGACCACGAGGCCTTCATGGGGGTGGGACAGGGGTGGCCCCATGGAGGTGACAGTCCCCAGATGACCACGAGGCCCTCATGGGGGTGGGACAGGGGTGGCCCATGGAGGTGACAGTCCCCAGATGACCACGAGGCCCTCGTGGGGGTGGGACAGGGGTGGGACAGGGGTGGCCCATGGAGGTGACAGTCCCCAGATGACCACGAGGCCCTCGTGGGGGTGGGACAGGGGTGGGACAGGGGTGGCCCATGGAGGTGACAGTCCCCAGATGACCACGAGGCCCTCGTGGGGGTGGGACAGGGGTGGCCCATGGAGGTGACAGTCCCCAGATGACCACGAGGACCTCCACATGGGGTGGGAGAATGGTGGCCCCATGGAGGTGACAGTCCCCAGATGACCACGAGGCCCTCGTGGGGGTGGGACAGGGGTGGCCCCATGGAGGTGACAGTCCCCAGATGACCACGAGGCCCTCGTGGGGGTGGGACAGGGGTGGCCCCATGGAGGTGACAGTCCCCAGATGACCACGAGGCCCTCATGGGGGTGGGACAGGGGTGGCCCATGGAGGTGACAGTCCCCAGATGACCACGAGGCCCTCGTGGGGGTGGGACAGGGGTGGGACAGGGGTGGCCCATGGAGGTGACAGTCCCCAGATGACCACGAGGCCCTCGTGGGGGTGGGACAGGTGTGGCCCATGGAGGTGACAGTCCCCAGATGACCACGAGGCCCTCGTGGGGGTGGGACAGGGGTGGCCCCATGGAGGTGACAGTCCCCAGATGACCACGAGGCCCTCATGGGGGTGGGACAGGGGTGGCCCATGGAGGTGACAGTCCCCAGATGACCACGAGGCCCTCGTGGGGGTGGGACAGGTGTGGCCCATGGAGGTGACAGTCCCCAGATGACCACGAGGCCCTCGTGGGGGTGGGACAGGGGTGGCCCCATGGAGGTGACAGTCCCCAGATGACCACGAGGCCCTCGTGGGGGTGGGACAGGGGTGGCCCCATGGAGGTGACAGTCCCCAGATGACCACGAGGCCCTCATGGGGGTGGGACAGGGGTGGCCCATGGAGGTGACAGTCCCCAGATGACCACGAGGCCCTCGTGGGGGTGGGACAGGGGTGGGACAGGGGTGGCCCATGGAGGTGACAGTCCCCAGATGACCACGAGGCCCTCGTGGGGGTGGGACAGGTGTGGCCCATGGAGGTGACAGTCCCCAGATGACCACGAGGCCCTCGTGGGGGTGGGACAGGGGTGGCCCATGGAGGTGACAGTCCCCAGATGACCACGAGGCCCTCGTGGGGGTGGGACAGGGGTGACCCATGGAGGTGACAGTCCCCAGATGACCACGAGGCCCTCGTGGGGGTGGGACAGGGGTGGCCCATGGAGGTGACAGTCCCCAGATGACCACGAGGCCTTCATGGGGGTGGGACAGGGGTGGCCCCATGGAGGTGACAGTCCCCAGATGACCACGAGGCCCTCATGGGGGTGGGACAGGGGTGGCCCATGGAGGTGACAGTCCCCAGATGACCACGAGGCCCTCGTGGGGGTGGGACAGGGGTGGGACAGGGGTGGCCCATGGAGGTGACAGTCCCCAGATGACCACGAGGCCCTCGTGGGGGTGGGACAGGGGTGGGACAGGGGTGGCCCATGGAGGTGACAGTCCCCAGATGACCACGAGGCCCTCGTGGGGGTGGGACAGGGGTGGCCCATGGAGGTGACAGTCCCCAGATGACCACGAGGACCTCCACATGGGGTGGGAGAATGGTGGCCCCATGGAGGTGACAGTCCCCAGATGACCACGAGGCCCTCGTGGGGGTGGGACAGGGGTGACCCATGGAGGTGACAGTCCCCAGATGACCACGAGGCCCTCGTGGGGGTGGGACAGGTGTGGCCCATGGAGGTGACAGTCCCCAGATGACCACGAGGCCCTCGTGGGGGTGGGACAGGGGTGACCCATGGAGGTGACAGTCCCCAGGTGACCACGAGGACCTTCAGGTGGTGGGAGAGTGGTGGCCCCATGGAGGTGACAGTCCCCAGATGACCACGAGGCCCTCATGGGGGTGGGACAGGGGTGGCCCATGGAGGTGACAGTCCCCAAATGACCATGAGGACCTTCACAAGGGGTTGGGGAGTGGTGGCCCCCTGGAGGTGACATTCCCCAGATGACCACGAGGACCTTCACCCGGGGTGGGACAGGGGTGGCCCATGGAGGTGACATTCCCCAGATGACCACGAGGCCCTCGTGGGGGTGGGACAGGGGTGACCCATGGAGGTGACAGTCCCCACCCAACCACAAGGACCTCATCCTCCACATGAAGGGACACAGAGGTGGCCCCATGGAGGTGACAGTCCCCAGATGACCACGAGGCCCTCGTGGGGGTGGGATGGGGGTGGCCCCATGGAGGTGACAGTCCCCAAATGACCAGGAGGACCTTGTCCTCAACACAAAGGGACACAGGGGTGGCCCACGGAGGTGACAACACCCACTTGACCATGAGGACCTTGGCATGGGGTGGGACAGGGGTGACCCATGGAGGTGACAGTCCCCAGATGACCACGAGGACCTTCACGAGGGGTTGGAGAGTGGTGGCCCCCTGGAGGTGACAGTCCCCAGATGCCCCAAGGCCCTCGCGGGGGTGGGACGGGGGTGGCAGCACCCACCTGACGAAGAGGACCTTGTCCTTGG
Source organism: Vanellus vanellus (assembly GCF_965231255.1). Taxonomy (NCBI): domain Eukaryota; kingdom Metazoa; phylum Chordata; class Aves; order Charadriiformes; family Charadriidae; genus Vanellus; species Vanellus vanellus. The sequence goes on from NW_028127809.1 coordinate 5,831, forward strand.
GGCGGGGCGTGTCCCGCTGGGCGTCGGCCGCCAACTGCTCCGCCCGCTGCTCCAGCAGCTTCATGTCGTCCAGTCCGCTCTGCCCCGGGGCCAGGTCCGACACTGGGGACAGCGGGGACGTCACTGGTGGGGGCAGGTCCCCTGATGGCCAGGAGGGGCCCCATGTCCCCCTCCCCACATTGGGTGTCCCCATGTCCCTCTGTCCACGTTGGGTGTCCCCATTGTCCCCCTGTCCACGTTGGGTGTCCCCATCATCCCCCTCCCCACGTTAGGTGTCCCCATGTCCCTCTGTCCACGTTGGGTGTCCCCATCATCCCCCTTCCCACGTTGGGTGTCCCCATGTCCCCCTGTCCACGTTGGGTGTCCCCATGTCCCCCTTCCCACGTTGGGTGTCCCCATGTCCCCCTGTCCACGTTGGGTGTCCCCATCATCCCCCTTCCCACGTTGGGTGTCCCCATGTCCCCCTCCCCACGTTGGGTGTCCCCATCATCCCCCTGTCCACGTTGGGTGTCCCCATGTCCCCCTGTCCACATTGGGTGTCCCCATCATCCCCCTTCCCACATTGGGTGTCCCCATGTCCCCCTGTCCACATTGGGTGTCCCCATCATCCCCCTCCCCACGTTGGGTGTCCCCATGTCCCTCTGTCCATGTTGGGTGTCCCCATCATCCCCCTCCCCACGTTGGGTGTCCCCATCATCCCCCTGTCCACGTTGGGTGTCCCCATGTCCCCCTGTCCACATTGGGTGTCCCCATCATCCCCCTCCCCACGTTGGGTGTCCCCATGTCCCTCTGTCCACGTTGGGTGTCCCCATCATCCCCCTCCCCACGTTGGGTGTCCCCATGTCCCCCTCCCCACGTTGGGTGTCCCCATCATCCCCCTCCCCACGTTGGGTGTCCCCATTGTCCCCCCTGTCCACGTTGGGTGTCCCCATGTCCCCCTCCCCACGTTGGGTGTCCCCATGGTCCCCTGCCCATGACGGGTGCCCATGGGTGCTCCTCACCCCTGTGGATACTCCCCATGACCACCCCACACCCGCTCCCCACCACCTGTGGGTGCTCCCCCCACCCACGCACACCACCCAGCACCCATGGGTGCTCCCTGGTGCCCACCCCATGGCTGCTCCCCACGCCCGTGACCACCCCACACCCGCTCCCCACCACCCGTGGGCGCTCCCCATGCCTCTAGCGCCCCAAAACCACCTCCTCAGCACCCATGGGTGCTCCCCAGTGCCCACCCTGTGGGTTCTCCTCACACCCTTGGGTGCTCCTCACACCCATGGCTGCTCCCCATCCCCATGGCTGCTCCCCAGCACCCATGGCTGCTCCCCACGCCCGTGACCACCCCACACCCGCTCCCCGCCACCCGTGGGCGCTCCCCCCACCCACGCACACCACCCAGCACCCATGGGTGCTCTCCAGTGCCCACCCTGTGGGTGCTCCTCACACCCATGGCTGCTCCCCATCCCCATGGCTGCTCCCCAGCACCCATGGCTGCTCCCCACGCCAGTGACCACCTCACACCCGCTCCCCGCCACCCGTGGGCGCTCCCCCCACCCACGCACACCACCCAGCACCCATGGGTGCTCTCCAGTGCCCACCCTGTGGGTGCTCCTCACACCCATGGCTGCTCCCCAGCCCCGTGGCTGCTCCCCAGCACCCATGGCTGCTCCCCACGCCCGTGACCACCCCACACCCGCTCCCCACCACCCATGGGCGCTCCCCCCACCCGCACTGCTCCCGCAGCACCCATGGGTGCTCCCTGGTGCCCACCCCATGGGTGTTCCTCACACCCATGGGTGCTCCTCACACCTGTGGCTGCTCCCCATGCCATAACCACCCCAAACTGCTCCCCAGCACCCTTGGGTGCTCCCCATGCCTCTAGCGCCCCAAAACCACCTCCGCCCCAAAACCGCCTCTAGCGCACCCAAAACCATGGGTGCTTCCCAGTGCCCACCCTGTGGGTGCTCCTCACACCCATGGGTGCTCCTCACACCTGTGGCTGCTCCCCATGCCATAACCACCCCAAATTGCTCCCCAGCACCCTTGGGTGCTCCCCATGCCTCTAGCGCCCTAAAACCACCTCCTCAGCACCCATGGGTGCTCCCCAGTGCCCACCCTGTGGGTGCTCCTCACACCCATGGGTGCTCCTCACACCCATGGCTGCTCCCCATGCCATAACCACCCCAAATTGCTCCCCAGAACCCATGGGTGCTCCCCATGCCTCTAGCGCCCCAAAACCAACTCCCCAGCACCCGTGGGCGCTCCCCCCACCCACGCACACCACCCAGCACCCATGGGTGCTCCCTGGTGCCCACCCCATGGGTGTTCCTCACACCTGTGGCTGCTCCCCATGCCATAACCACCCCAAACTGCTCCCCAGCACCCATGGGTGCTCCCCATGCCTCTAGCGCCCCAAAACCACCTCCTCAGCACCCATGGGTGCTCCCCAGCGCCCACCCTGTGGGTGCTCCTCACACCCTTGGGTGCTCCTCACACCCATGGCTGCTCCCCATCCCCATGGCTGCTCCCCACGCCCGTGACCACCCCACACCCGCTCCCCACCACCCGTGGGCGCTCCCCCCACCCACGCACACCACCCAGCACCCATGGGTGCTCTCCAGTGCCCACCCTGTGGGTGCTCCTCACACCCATGGCTGCTCCCCATCCCCATGGCAGCTCCCCAGCACCCATGGCTGCTCCCCACGCCCGTGACCACCCCACACCCGCTCCCCGCCACCCGTGGGCGCTCCCCCCACCCACGCACACCACCCAGCACCCATGGGTGCTCCCCGCCCACCCCGCTCACCGGTGCCGGTGGCGTTGCTGTAGACCTTGAGCATCTGGGAGGCCATGAAGTTGACCTGGGTGTTGTAGGTGGCCTGAACGCTGCGTTTGATGCGCAGCATCTCCCGGATGGTGTCCTCGTTGCCGTGACGGATCTCAAAGTCCTTCCAGGTCTGCCAGAAGGTGGCCGTGATCTGCGGGGACACACACACACACACACACACACACACACATGAGGGGACACCACGGTGACGGGGTGGCACCTCACGGCACTGGGGATGTGGCGGGTGCTGAGGACCCATGTGGTGGTGGAGACGGCTCCGGTCTTGGGGATGGCCCTGGTGATGGACACCCGTGTGGCCCTGGGGACATCGCTGGTCTTGGGGACATCCCTGGTGATGGACACCCATGTGGCACTGGGGACATCGCTGGTCTTGGGGACAGCCCTGGTGATGGACACCCATGTGGCACTGGGGACATCCCTGACATTGGGGACATCCCTGGTACATGGCACCCATGTGGCACTGGGGACAGCCCTGGTCTTGGGGACATCCCTGGTGATGGACACCCATGTGGCACTGGGGACATCGCTGGTCTTGGGGACATCCCTGGTGATGGACACACGTGTGGCCCCGGGGACATCGCTGGTCTTGGGGACATCCCTGGTGATGGACACCCATGTGGCACTGGGGACATCACTGGTCTTGGGGACATCCCTGGTGATGGACACCCATGTGGCACCGGGGACATCGCTGGTCTTGGGGACATCCCTGGCACGTGGCACCCGTGTGGCCCTGGGGACATCGCTGGTCTTGGGGACATCCCTGGCACGTGGCACCCGTGTGGCACTGGGGACATCGCTGGTCTTGGGGACATCCCTGGCACAGGGCACCCGTGTGGCCCTGGGGACATCGCTGGTCTTGGGGACATCCCTGGCACGTGGCACCCGTGTGGCCCTGGGGACATCGCTGGTCTTGGGGACATCCCTGGCACAGGGCACCCATGTGGCCCTGGGGACAGCCCTGGTCTTGGGGACATCCCTGGCACATGGCACCCGTGTGGCCCTGGGGACATCGCTGGTCTTGGGGACATCCCTGGTGATGGACACACGTGTGGCCCCGGGGACAGCCCTGGTCTTGGGGACATCCCTGGTGATGGACACCCATGTGGCACTGGGGACATCGCTGGTCTTGGGGACATCCCTGGTGATGGACACACGTGTGGCCCCGGGGACATCGCTGGTCTTGGGGACATCCCTGGTGATGGACACCCATGTGGCACCGGGGACATCGCTGGTCTTGGGGACAGCCCTGGTGATGGACACCCATGTGGCACTGGGGACATCGCTGGTCTTGGGGACATCCCTGGTGATGGACACACGTGTGGCCCCGGGGACATCGCTGGTCTTGGGGACATCCCTGGTGATGGACACCCATGTGGCCCCGGGGACATCGCTGGTCTTGGGGACATCCCTGGTGATGGACACCCATGTGGCCCCGGGGACATCGCTGGTCTTGGGGACATCCCTGGTGATGGACACCCATGTGGCACTGGGGACATCGCTGGTCTTGGGGACATCCCTGGCACGTGGCACCCGTGTGGCACTGGGGACATCGCTGGTCTTGGGGACATCCCTGGCACAGGGCACCCGTGTGGCCCTGGGGACATCGCTGGTCTTGGGGACATCCCTGGCACGTGGCACCCGTGTGGCCCTGGGGACATCGCTGGTCTTGGGGACATCCCTGGTGATGGACACACGTGTGGCCCCGGGGACATCGCTGGTCTTGGGGACATCCCTGGTGATGGACACCCATGTGGCACTGGGGACATCGCTGGTCTTGGGGACATCCCTGGTGATGGACACCCATGTGGCCCCGGGGACATCGCTGGTCTTGGGGACATCCCTGGTGATGGACACCCATGTGGCACTGGGGACATCGCTGGTCTTGGGGACATCCCTGGTGATGGACACACGTGTGGCACTGGGGACATCGCTGGTCTTGGGGACATCCCTGGTGATGGACACCCATGTGGCCCCGGGGACATCGCTGGTCTTGGGGACAGCCCTGGTGATGGACACCCATGTGGCACTGGGGACATCGCTGGTCTTGGGGACATCCCTGGTGATGGACACCCATGTGGCCCCGGGGACATCCCTGACATTGGGGACATCCCTGGTACATGGCACCCATGTGGCACTGGGGACAGCCCTGGTCTTGGGGACATCCCTGGTGATGGACACCCATGTGGCACCGGGGACATCGCTGGTCTTGGGGACATCCCTGGCACGTGGCACCCGTGTGGCCCTGGGGACATCGCTGGTCTTGGGGACATCCCTGGCACGTGGCACCCGTGTGGCACTGGGGACATCGCTGGTCTTGGGGACATCCCTGGCACAGGGCACCCGTGTGGCCCTGGGGACATCGCTGGTCTTGGGGACATCCCTGGCACGTGGCACCCGTGTGGCCCTGGGGACATCGCTGGTCTTGGGGACATCCCTGGTGATGGACACACGTGTGGCCCCGGGGACATCGCTGGTCTTGGGGACATCCCTGGTGATGGACACCCATGTGGCACTGGGGACATCGCTGGTCTTGGGGACATCCCTGGCACGTGGCACCCGTGTGGCACTGGGGACATCGCTGGTCTTGGGGACATCCCTGGCACAGGGCACCCGTGTGGCCCTGGGGACATCGCTGGTCTTGGGGACATCCCTGGTGATGGACACCCGTGTGGCCCTGGGGACATCGCTGGTCTTGGGGACATCCCTGGCACGTGGCACCCGTGTGGCCCTGGGGACATCGCTGGTCTTGGGGACATCCCTGGCACGTGGCACCCGTGTGGCACTGGGGACATCGCTGGTCTTGGGGACATCCCTGGCACAGGGCACCCGTGTGGCCCTGGGGACATCGCTGGTCTTGGGGACATCCCTGGCACGTGGCACCCGTGTGGCCCTGGGGACATCGCTGGTCTTGGGGACATCCCTGGTGATGGACACACGTGTGGCCCCGGGGACATCGCTGGTCTTGGGGACATCCCTGGTGATGGACACCCATGTGGCACTGGGGACATCGCTGGTCTTGGGGACATCCCTGGCACGTGGCACCCGTGTGGCACTGGGGACATCGCTGGTCTTGGGGACATCCCTGGCACAGGGCACCCGTGTGGCCCTGGGGACATCGCTGGTCTTGGGGACATCCCTGGCACGTGGCACCCGTGTGGCCCTGGGGACATCGCTGGTCTTGGGGACATCCCTGGTGATGGACACACGTGTGGCCCCGGGGACATCGCTGGTCTTGGGGACATCCCTGGTGATGGACACCCATGTGGCACTGGGGACATCGCTGGTCTTGGGGACATCCCTGGTGATGGACACCCATGTGGCCCCGGGGACATCGCTGGTCTTGGGGACATCCCTGGTGATGGACACCCGTGTGGCCCTGGGGACATCGCTGGTCTTGGGGACATCCCTGGCACGTGGCACCCGTGTGGCCCTGGGGACATCGCTGGTCTTGGGGACATCCCTGGCACAGGGCACCCGTGTGGCCCTGGGGACATCGCTGGTCTTGGGGACATCCCTGGTGATGGACACCCATGTGGCACTGGGGACATCGCTGGTCTTGGGGACATCCCTGGTGATGGACACCCATGTGGCCCCGGGGACATCGCTGGTCTTGGGGACATCCCTGGTGATGGACACCCATGTGGCACTGGGGACATCGCTGGTCTTGGGGACATCCCTGGCACGTGGCACCCGTGTGGCACTGGGGACATCGCTGGTCTTGGGGACATCCCTGGCACAGGGCACCCGTGTGGCCCTGGGGACATCGCTGGTCTTGGGGACATCCCTGGCACGTGGCACCCGTGTGGCCCTGGGGACATCGCTGGTCTTGGGGACATCCCTGGTGATGGACACACGTGTGGCCCCGGGGACATCGCTGGTCTTGGGGACATCCCTGGTGATGGACACCCATGTGGCACTGGGGACATCGCTGGTCTTGGGGACATCCCTGGTGATGGACACCCATGTGGCCCCGGGGACATCGCTGGTCTTGGGGACATCCCTGGTGATGGACACCCATGTGGCACTGGGGACATCGCTGGTCTTGGGGACATCCCTGGTGATGGACACCCATGTGGCACTGGGGACATCGCTGGTCTTGGGGACATCCCTGGTGATGGACACACGTGTGGCCCCGGGGACATCGCTGGTCTTGGGGACATCCCTGGTGATGGACACCCATGTGGCACCGGGGACATCGCTGGTCTTGGGGACATCCCTGGTGATGGACACCCATGTGGCACTGGGGACATCACTGGTCTTGGGGACATCCCTGGTGATGGACACCCATGTGGCACCGGGGACATCGCTGGTCTTGGGGACATCCCTGGTGATGGACACCCATGTGGCCCTGGGGACAGCCCTGGTCTTGGGGACATCCCTGGTGATGGACACCCGTGTGGCCCTGGGGACATCGCTGGTCTTGGGGACATCCCTGGTGATGGACACCCATGTGGCACCGGGGACATCGCTGGTCTTGGGGACATCCCTGGCACGTGGCACCCGTGTGGCACTGGGGACATCGCTGGTCTTGGGGACATCCCTGGCACAGGGCACCCGTGTGGCCCTGGGGACATCGCTGGTCTTGGGGACATCCCTGGCACGTGGCACCCGTGTGGCACTGGGGACATCGCTGGTCTTGGGGACATCCCTGGTGATGGACACCCATGTGGCACTGGGGACATCGCTGGTCTTGGGGACATCCCTGGTGATGGACACCCATGTGGCCCCGGGGACATCGCTGGTCTTGGGGACATCCCTGGTGATGGACACCCATGTGGCACTGGGGACATCGCTGGTCTTGGGGACATCCCTGGTGATGGACACCCATGTGGCACTGGGGACATCGCTGGTCTTGGGGACATCCCTGGTGATGGACACCCATGTGGCACTGGGGACATCGCTGGTCTTGGGGACATCCCTGGTGATGGACACCCATGTGGCCCTGGGGACATCACTGGTCTTGGGGACAGCCCTGGTGATGGACACCCATGTGGCACTGGGGACATCGCTGGTCTTGGGGACATCCCTAGCACATGGCACCCATGTGGCACTGGGGACATCGCTGGTCTTGGGGACATCCCTGGCACGTGGCACCTCCTTGTTGGGTGCCACCCTCCGACGGGTGCCCCCCCTGCTCCGATGGGTTCCCTGTTGGGTGCCCCCCACCCACTGGGTGCCCCCCCTGCTCTGATGGGTGTCCCACCCCCCCTTGTTGGGTGCCACCCTCCGATGGATGTCCCCCCGCCTTGTTGGCTGCCACCCTCCGTTGGGTGCCCCCCAACCCCAAGAACCGCCCCACTGGGTGTCCCCCTGCTCCGACGGGTTCCCCGTTGGGTGCCCTCCCCCCCACCCCCCCCCCTTGGGTGCCCCCCCCCCGTTGGGTGCTCACCCGGGGGTCGCAGATCTGGGAGCAGTAGGTGTAGATGGCGCGCGCCCGGTCCACCTCTCCCAGTTTGCACTCCATGTCGGCGAAGCGCAGGCACAGCTCCCGCGCCGCGTCGTCACCCAGCACCTGCCGGCGTCACGGGGACCTCAGCGCCCGCGGGGGACATCGGCGCCCATGGGGACAGCCGCACCCCCGGGGGACATCAGCACCCACAGGGACGTTGGCGCCAATGGGGACATCAGCACCCACAGGGACATCAGCACCCGCAGGGGACATCGGCGCCCGCGGGGACAGCCACACCCCCGGGGGACATCAGCACCCACAGGGACGTTGGCGCCAACGGGGACATCAGCACCCGTGGGGACATCAGCACCCGCAGGGGACATTGGTGCGCATGGGGACATCCACACCCATGGGGACATCAGCACCCATGGGGACATCAGCACCCACGGGGGACATCAGCGCCCGCAGGGGACAATGGTGCCCATGGGGACATCGGCGCCCGCGGGGACAGCCACACCCCTGGGGGACATCAGCACCCACAGGGACATCAGCACCCGCAGGGGACATCGGCGCCCACGGGGACATCCACACCCATGGGGACATCAGTGCCCATGGGGACATCCACACCCACGGGGACATCAGCGCCCGCAGGGGACATTGGTGCCCCTGGGGACATCTGCACCCATGGGGACATCAGCACCCGCGGGGGACATCTGCACCCATGGGGACATCAGCACCCATGGGGACACCCACAGCCACGGGGACATCAGCACCCGCGGGGGACATCGTCGCCCGCGGGGACAGCCACACCCCCAGGGGACATCAGCACCCACAGGGACATCAGCACCCACAGGGGACATCGGCGCCCACGGGGACATCCACACCCATGGGGACATCAGCGCCCGCAGGGGACATTGGTGCCCGTGGGGACATCAGCGCCCATGGGGACATCTGCACCCATGGGGACATCAGCACCCGCGGGGGACATCCACACCCATGGGGACATCAGCACCCGCGGGGGACATCGGCGCCCATGGGGACATCCACACCCATGGGGACATCAGCACCCACGGGGACATCAGCGCCCGCAGGGGACATTGGTGCCCGTGGGGACATCGGCGCCCACAGGGGACATCAGCGCCCATGGGGACATCTGCACCCACAGAGACATCGGCGCCCATGGGGACATCCACACCCATGGGGACATCTGCGCCCGCAGGGGACATTGGTGCGCATGGGGACATCTGCACCCATGGGGACATCAGTGCCCGTGGGGGACATCAGCACCCGCGGGGGACATCGGTGCCCACAGGGACATCCACAGCCATGGGGACATCAGCGCCCGTGGGGACATCCGCACCCCGGGGGACGTCAGCGCCCACAAGGGACAGCCGCACCCCCGGGGGACATCGGCAGTTGGTGTCCCCCCACCCCCACTTGGTGCCACCTTCTCCCCCTGCGGTGTCCCCAGGTGCCCACGTCCCCATGGTGTCCCCCCATCCCCACACCCCCTTGGTCTCCCCACGTCCCCATGATGTCCCCACGTCCACATGGTGTCCCCCCATCCCCACACCCCCTTGGTCTCCCCATGTCCCCATGGTGTCCCCACATCCACATGGTGTCCCCCCATCCCCACGCCCCCTTGATGTCCCCTTGTCCCCATGTCCACATGATGTCCCCATGTCCACATGATGTCCCCACATCCACATGGTGTCCCCCCATCCCCACACCCCCTTGGTGTCCCCTTGTCCCCATGGTGTCCCCTTGTCCCCATGCCCCCTTGATGTCCCCACGTCCACATGGTGTCCCCCCATCCCCACGCCCCCTTGATGTCCCCACATCCACATGATGTCCCCACGTCCACACGGTGTCCCCTTGTCCCCACGCCCCCTTGATGTCCCCACGTCCACATGATGTCCCCACGTCCACATGGTGTCCCCCCATCCCCACACCCCCTTGATGTCCCCACGTCCACATGGTGTCCCCTTGTCCCTGTGCCCCCTTGGTGTCCCCATGTCCCCATGGTGTCCCCACGTCCCCATGGTGTCCCCTTGTCCCCATGCCCCCTTGGTGTCCCCATGTCCCCATGGTGTCCCCCCATCCCCACGCCCCCTTGATGTCCCCACGTCCCCATGATGTCCCCACATCCACATGGTGTCCCCCCATCCCCACGCCCCCTTGATGTCCCCTTGTCCCCATGTCCACATGATGTCCCCACGTCCACATGGTGTCCCCCCATCCCCACGCCCCCTTGATGTCCCCTTGTCCCCACGTCCACATGGTGTCCCCCCATCCCCGTGCCCCCTTGGTGTCCCCACGTCCCAATGGTGTCCCCCCATCCCCACGCCCCCTTGGTGTCCCCATGTCCCCATGGTGTCCCCACGTCCACATGGTGTCCCCCCATCCCCACGCCCCCTTGATGTCCCCTTGTCCCCACATCCACATGGTGTCCCCCCATCCCCGTGCCCCCTTGGTGTCCCCTTGTCCCCATGGTGTCCCCTTGTCCCCATGCCCCCTTGATGTCCCCACGTCCACGTGGTGTCCCCCCATCTTCACGCCCCCTTGATGTCCCCACATCCACATGATGTCCCCACGTCCACACGGTGTCCCCTTGTCCCCACGCCCCCTTGATTTCCCCACGTCCCCATGATGTCCCCACGTCCACATGGTGTCCCCCCATCCCCGTGCCCCCTTGATGTCCCCACGTCCACATGGTGTCCCCTTGTCCCCATGCCCCCTTGATGTCCCCTTGTCCCCATGTCCACATGATGTCCCCACGTCCCCATGATGTCCCCACATCCACATGGTGTCCCCCCATCCCCACGCCCCTTGATGTCCCCTTGTCCCCACGTCCACATGGTGTCCCCCCATCCACATGATGTCCCCTCACCCCCGTGCCCACTGGCTTCTCCCCGCCTACCCCCCCCCCCCACCTCACCCCCCATCCCCCCCACCCCCCATCCCCGCGCCGCGGACCCACCTCGATGGCCTTCTGGTAGATGGGGCGGGTGTGGGTGACGCCGTAGAGCTCGGCGGCGCGTTTGATGTAGATGTTGAACATGAGGTGCTGTTGGGAGGGCAGGACGGCGCGGGTGGCGCGCTCGTACACCCCCATGGCGTGGCGCGCCAGCCCAAACTCCTCCTCCAATCGGGCGTACAGCAGGTAGATGGCTGCGGGGGCACCCGCCGTCACCCACCGGCACCCACCGGCACCCACCGGGGGGGGGGGGAGGAAGGGGGGGGAGAAGAGGGGAGGGGGGGGGGGTGAGGACCAAAGGAAGGCCCAAGAGGGTGTTCAAGGGTGTTGGGTGCCCCCATGGATGCCCACGGGGTGCCCAAGGGTGTTGGGTGTCCCCATGGGTGCTTAGGGGTGATGGGTGCCCCCATGGATGCCCAGGGGGTGTCCAAGGGTGTTCGGTGCCCCAATGGGTGCTCAGGGGTGTTGGGTGCCCCCATGGATGCCCAGGGGGTGTCCAAGGGTGTTGGGTGTCTCCATGGGTGCTCAGGGGTGTTGGGTGCCCCCATGGATGCTTAGGGGTGATGGGTGTCCCCATGGATGCCCACGGAGTGCCCAAGGGTGTTGGGTGCCCCCATGGGTGCTCAGGGGTGTTGGGTGCCCCAATGGGTGCTCATGGGTGTTGGGTGCCCCCATGGATGCCCACGGGGTGCCCAAGGGTGTTCGGTGCCCCAATGGGTGCTCAGGGGTGTTGGGTGCCCCCATGGATGCCCACGGGGTGCCCAAGGGTGTTCGGTGCCCCAATGGGTGCTCAGGGGTGTTGGGTGCCCCCATGGATGCCCAGGAGATGACCAAGGGTGTTGGGTGTCCCCATGGGTGCTCAGGGGTGTTGGGTGCCCCAGTAGGTGCTCAGGGGTGTTGGGTGCCCCCATGGATGCCCAGGGGGTGTCCAAGGGTGTTGGGTGCCCCAATGGGTGCTCAGGGGTGATGGGTGTCCCCATGGATGCCCACGGAGTGCCCAAGGGTGTTGGGTGTCTCCATGGGTGCTCAGGGGTGTTGGGTGCCCCAATGGGTGCTCAGGGGTGTTGGGTGCCCCCATGGATGCCCAGGAGATGACCAAGGGTGTTGGGTGTCCCCATGGGTGCTCAGGGGTGTTGGGTGCCCCAATGGGTGCTCAGGGGTGTTGGGTGTCCCCATGGGTGCTTAGGGGTGATGGGTGTCCCCATGGATGCCCACGGGGTGCCCAAGGGTGTTCGGTGCCCCAATGGGTGCTCAGGGGTGTTGGGTGCCCCCATGGATGCCCAGGAGATGACCAAGGGTGTTGGGTGTCCCCATGGGTGCTCAGGGGTGATGGGTGCCCCAATGGGTGCTCAGGGGTGTTGGGTGCCCCCATGGGTGCCATGGGGTGTTGGGTGCCCCCATGGATGCCCAGGAGATGACCAAGGGTGTTGGGTGTCCCCATGGGTGCTCAGGGGTGTTGGGTGCCCCCATGGGTGCCATGGGGTGTTGGGTGCCCCCATGGATGCCCAGGGGGTGTCCAAGGGTGTTGGGTGCCCCAATGGGTGCTCAGGGGTGTTGGGTGCCCCAATGGGTGCCATGGGGTGTTGGGTGCCCCCATGGATGCCCAGGGGGTGTCCAAGGGTGTTGGGTGTCCCCATGGGTGCTCAGGGGTGATGGGTGCCCCAATGGGTGCTCAGGGGTGTTGGGTGCCCCAATGGGTGCTCAGGGGTGTTGGGTGCCCCCATGGATGCCCAGGGGGCGTCCAAGGGTGTTGGGTGTCCCCATGGATGCTTAGGGGTGATGGGTGTCCCCATGGATGCCCACGGGGTGCCCAAGGGTGTTGGGTGTCCCCATGGGTGCTCAGGGGTGTTGGGTGCCCCAATGGGTGCCATGGGGTGTTGGGTGCCCCCATGGATGCCCAGGGGGTGTCCAAGGGTGTTGGGTGCCCCAATGGGTGCTCAGGGGTGTTGGGTGCCCCCATGGGTGCCATGGGGTGTTGGGTGCCCCCATGGATGCCCAGGGGGTGTCCAAGGGTGTTGGGTGCCCCAATGGGTGCTCAGGGGTGTTGGGTGCCCCAATGGGTGCCATGGGGTGTTGGGTGCCCCCATGGATGCCCAGGGGGTGTCCAAGGGTGTTGGGTGTCCCCATGGGTGCTCAGGGGTGTTGGGTGGCCCAATGGGTGCCATGGGGTGTTGGGTGCCCCCATGGATGCCCAGGGGGTGTCCAAGGGTGTTGGGTGCCCCAATGGGTGCTCAGGGGTGTTGGGTGCCCCAATAGGTGCTCAGGGGTGTTGGGTGCCCCAATGGATGCCCAGAGGGTGTTCAAGGGTGTTGGGTGCCCCAATGGGTGCTCAGGGGTGTTGGGTGCCCCCATGGGTGCCATGGGGTGTTGGGTGCCCCAATAGGTGCTCAGGGGTGTTGGGTGCCCCAATGGATGCCCAGAGGGTGTTCAAGGGTGTTGGGTGCCCCAATGGGTGCTCAGGGGTGTTGGGTGCCCCCATGGGTGCCATGGGGTGTTGGGTGCCCCAATAGGTGCTCAGGGGTGTTGGGTGCCCCAATGGATGCCCAGAGGGTGTTCAAGGGTGTTGGGTGCCCCAATGGGTGCTCAGGGGTGTTGGGTGCCCCCATGGGTGCCATGGGGTGTTGGGTGCCCCAATAGGTGCTCAGGGGTGTTGGGTGCCCCAATGGATGCCCAGAGGGTGTTCAAGGGTGTTGGGTGCCCCTATGGGTGCCATGGGGTGTTGGGTGCCCCCATGGATGCCCAGGAGATGACCAAGGGTGTTGGGTGCCCCAATAGGTGCTCAGGGGTGTTGGGTGCCCCCATGGGTGCCATGGGGTGTTGGGTGCCCCCATGGGTGCCATGGGGTGTTGGGTGCCCCCATGGATGCCCAGGGGGTGTCCAAGGGTGTTGGGTGCCCCCATGGGTGCCATGGGGTGTTGGGTGCCCCAATAGGTGCTCAGGGGTGTTGGGTGCCCCAATGGATGCCCACGGGGTGTCCAAGGGTGTTGGGTGCCCCAATGGGTGCTCAGGGGTGTTGGGTGCCCCAATGGGTGCCATGGGGTGTTGGGTGTCCCCATGGGTGCTCAGGGGTGTTGGGTGCCCCCATGGACACCCAAGAGGGTACTCAAGGAGAGAGGGGGCCCTGATGGACACCCAAGTGGGTGCTGAGGGGAGTTGGGTGCCCTGGTGGACACCATGTGGGTGTCCAAGGGTGTTGGGTGCCCCCATGGATGCCCAGGGGGTGTCCAAGGGTGTTGGGTGTCCCCATGGGTGCTCAGGGGTGTTGGGTGCCCCCATGGATGCCCACGGAGTGCCCAAGGGTGTTGGGTGTCTCCATGGGTGCTCAGGGGTGTTGGGTGTCCCCATGGGTGCCATGGGGTGTTGGGTGCCCCCATGGATGCCCAGGGGGTGTCCAAGGGTGTTGGGTGCCCCAATAGGTGCTCAGGGGTGTTGGGTGCCCCCATGGATGCCCAGGAGATGACCAAGGGTGTTGGGTGCCCCAATGGGTGCCATGGGGTGTTGGGTGCCCCCATGGATGCCCACGGGGTGCCCAAGGGTGTTGGGTGTCCCCATGGGTGCTCAGGGGTGTTGGGTGCCCCCATGGACACCCAAGAGGGTACTCAAGGAGAGAGGGGGCCCTGATGGACACCCAAGTGGGTGCTGATGGGAGTTGGGTGCCCTGGTGGACACCAAGTGGGTGTCCAAGGGTGTTGGGTGCCCCCATGGATACCCAGAGGGTGTCCAAGGGTGTTGGGTGCCCCATGGGTGCTCAGGGGTGTCCAAGGGTGTTGGGTGCCCCAATGGACACCCAAGAGGGTGCCCAGGGCTGATGGGTGTCCCAATGGGTGCCATGGGGTGCGGGGGGCCCTGGTGGACACCCGAGAGGGCTCCACGGGGTGTTGGGGGCCCCAACAGATGCCCGGGGAGGGGCCACGGGGGGCACCCAGGGGGGCACCCAGGGGGGATGTGCAGTTGGGCACTCACCTGTGGGGCACCCACCCCAAACCCCTCCCCACAACCACCCCACGTGCTCCCCACACCCCTGCCAGCCCCACAACCAACCCCACACCCACCCCTCCCAGCCCCACAACCACCCCACGTGCTCCCCACACCCATCCTGACACTCACCCCGACACCCACCCCACAGCCCTGCCAGCCCCACAACCAGCCCCACATCCACCTCTCCCAGCCCCACAACCACCCCATGTGCACCCCATACCCTTGCCAGCCCCACACCCACCCCGACACTCACCCCACAGCCCTGCCAGCCCCACAACCAACCCCACAACCACCCCTTGCAAGCCCTACACCCACCCCACAACCAACCCCAACACCCGCCCCACAGCCCTGCCAGCCCCACACCCACCCCACAACCAACCCCAACACCCACCCCACACCCCTGCCAGCCCCACAACCAACCCCACAACCACCCCTTGCAAGCCCTACACCCGCCCTACACCCACCCCACACCCACCCCATAGCCCTGCCAATCCCACAACCACCCCAACACCCACCCCACACCCCTGACAGCCCCACAACCAACCCCAACACCCACCCCATAGCCCTGCCAACCCCACAACCACCCCAACACCCACCCCACACCCGACAGCCCCATAACCAACCCCAACACCCACCCCATAGCCCTGCCAGCCCCACACCTATCCCACAACCAACCCCAACACCCACCCCACACCCCTGCCAGCCCCACAACCAACTCCACAACCACCCCTTGCAAGCCCTACACCCGCCCTACACCCACCCCACACCCACCCCATAGCCCTGCCAACCCCACAACCAACCCCAACACCCACCCCATAGCCCTGTCAGACCCACAACCAACCCCACACCCACCCCAACACCCACCCCACAGCCCTGACAGCCCCATAACCAACCCCAACACCCACCCCATAGCCCTGCCAACCCCACAACCAACCCCAACACCCACCCCACACCCTTTACCAGCCCCACCCCTGCCCCACACCCCGGCCCCGTGCCCCCCGGCCCCCCCCGGCGCCCGTACTTTTGGCGTATTTTGGGGGGCAGCCGTCCAGCGCCTGCTCGAAGAGGTCCCGCGCCCGCTCCAGCTTGCGGCCGCCGTAGCGGGCCACGAACTTGCTGAGGTACGTGTGCCAGATGTCCGCCACGTTGGGCCAGCGGAAGAGGGCGATGCCCCGCTCGTAGGCCTGCGGGGACATCGCTGTCACCACCCCGCCACCGCTGTCACCATCCATCCCACCACTGCCGTCACCATCCCACCACCGCTGTCACCATCCCGTCCCACCACTGCCGTCACCATCCCACCACCGCTGTCACCACCCCGCCACCGCTGTCACCATCCCGTCCCACCACTGCCGTCACCATCCCACCACCGCTGTCACCATCCCACCACTGCTGTCACCATCCTGTCCCACCACCACTGTCACCATCCCGTCCCACCACTGCCGTCACCATCCCACCACCGCTGTCACCACCCTGCCACCGCTGTCACCATCCCATCCCACCACTGCCGTCACCATCCCACCACTGCTGTCACCACCCTGCCACCGCTGTCACCATCCCATCCCACCACCGCTGTCACCATCCCACCACCGCTGTCACCACCCTGCCATCGCTGTCACCACCCCCGCCACTGCTGTCACCATCCCGCACCACTGCTGTCACCACCCCCGCAACCGTTGTC
Source organism: Vanellus vanellus (assembly GCF_965231255.1). Taxonomy (NCBI): domain Eukaryota; kingdom Metazoa; phylum Chordata; class Aves; order Charadriiformes; family Charadriidae; genus Vanellus; species Vanellus vanellus. The sequence goes on from NW_028127809.1 coordinate 22,704, forward strand.
ACCATTCCTCACCACCGTCACCACCCCACCACTGATGTCACCATCCTGCCACTGCTGTCACCGTCCCACACCACCACTGTCACCATCCCACCACTGCTGCCACCACCCCGCCACTGCTGTCACCACCCTGCCACCGCTGTCACCATCCCATGCCACCGCTGTCACCACCCTGCCACTGCTGTCACCATCCTGTCCCACCACCACTGTCACCGTTCCTCACTACCACTGTCACCATCCCGCCACTGCTGCCACCACTCTGACACTGCTGTCACCATCCGTCCCACCACCGCTGTCACCACCCTGCCACTGCTGTCACCACCCTGCCACCGCTGTCACCACCCTGCCACCGCTGTCACCACCCTGCCGCTGCTGTCACCATCCCACCACTGCTGTCACCATCCTGTCCCACCACTGCTGTCACCACCCCTGCCACCGCTGTCACCATTCCTCACCACCACTGTCACCACCCCACCACCGCTGTCACCATCCCACCACTGCTGCCACCACCCCACCACTGCTGTCACCACCCTGCCACCGCTGTCACCGTCCCACACCACCACTGTCACCATCCCGCCACCACTGCCACTGCCGCCACCACTGCCACCACCCTGCCACTGGTGCCACTACGCTGCTACTAGTCACCACTGCCACCAGCCCTGCCACCATCATGCCACCAGCCCTGCCACCGCTGCCACCACCCTGCCACCATTGTCACCACCCTGCAGGGTGTCCCAGGATCTCCCTGACACCCTCCCCGGCTGTGGGGTGTCCCCGGGGTGTCCCCAGTCCCCTACTGGGGTATCCCCAGCATGTCCCAGTCCCCTGCCCCCCGCCGGGGTGTCCCCAGGGTGTCCCCAGTCCCATCCCAGCGTGTCCCCTGTCGGGGTGTCCCCGGGGTGTCCCAGTCCCCTGCCTGGACGGCGTGTCCCCTGTTTCCTACCAGGGTGTCCCCAGTGTGTCCCCACCCCCTTCCCACTGCTGGGGTGTCCCCGGGGTGTCCCCAGTCCCCTACTGGGGTGTCCCCGGGGTGTCCCAGTCCCCTACTGGGGTGTCCCCGGGGTGTCCCCAGTCCCCTGTCGGGGTGTCCCCACCATGTTCCAGCCCCCTGCCCAGTGTCAGGGTGTCCCCAAATTGTCCCCAGTCCCCTACTGGCGTGTCCCCGGGGTGCCCCAGCCCACTGTCAGGATGTCCCCGGGGTGTCCCCAACCCCCTACTGGGGTGTCCCCAGGGTGTCCCAGTCCCCTGCCGGGGTGTCCCCAGGGTGTCCCAGTCCCCTGCCCACTGCTGCCGTGTCCCCTGTTCCCTACCGGGGTGTCCCCAGTGTGTCCCCACCCCCTTCCCACTGCCGGGGTGTCCCCGGGGTGTCCCCAGTCCCCTACTGGGGTGTCCCCGGGGTGTCCCCAGTCCCCTACTGGCGTGTCCCCGGGGTGCCCCAGCCCACTGTCGGGGTGTCCCCGGGGTGTCCTCAGTCCCCTACTGGGGTGTCCCCGGGGTGTCCCGAGTCCTCTGCCCACTGCTGCCATGTCCCCTGTTCCCTACTGGGGTGTCCCCAGCATATCCCCACCCCCTGCCCACTGCCGGGGTGTCCCCGGGGTGTCCCCAGTCCCCTACTGGGGTGTCCCCAGGGTGTCCCCAGTCCCCTACCGGGGTGTCCCCGGGGTGTCTCCAGTCCCCTGCCGGGGTGTCCCCAGCATGTCCCAGTCCCCTGCCCACTGCCGGGGTGTCCCCGGGGTGTCCCCAATCCCCTGCTGGGGTGTCCCCGTCCCGCCGGGGGGGTCAGCGGAGCCCCACCTTGAAGCTCTCCTCGAAGTAGCCGTGTTCCTCCAGGAAGAGGCCGTAGTTGATGACGATCTGGGGGGTGGCGATGCGCAGGTCCAGGATACGGTCGTACACCGCCTTGGTGGACTGGAACGGGCCGGGGGGGGGGCACCGGGGGGGTCAGCACCCATCGAGGCCCCCCAGGGGACAGCAGGGGGGCTGGGGAGGGGGAAAGGGGACACCCCCAGGGGACAATGGGGTGCCAAAAGGGGGGGGGGGGGGGAAGAGCTGGGGGCATGGGAGGGGCTGGGGGCACCCAGAGGGGAGAGGGGGGTGTCAAGGGGGCCATGGGAGCACCCCCAGAGGGAACATGGGGGGTACTGGGGGGGCACGGGCGCACCCAGAGGGATTGGGGGGCCATGGGGGCACCCAGAGGGATTGGGGGGCACCCAGAGGGATTGAGGGGCACCCAGAGGGAATGGGGGGGGGCATAGGAGCACCCCCAGAGGGGACATGGGGGATACTGGGGGGGCATGGGGGCACCCAGAGGGAATGGGGGGCACCCAGAGGGATTGGGGGGCACCCAGAGGGAATGGGGGGGCCATGGGGGCACCCAGAGGGATTGGGGGACACCCAGAGGGGACACAGGGGGGCATAGGAGCACCCCCAGAGGGGACATGGGGAGTACCGGGGGGGCATGGGGGTACCTGGAGGGTTTGGGGAGCAGCCAGAGGGGATGGGGGGGCCATGGGGGCACCCAGAGGGATTGGGGGGCACCCAGAGGGATTGGGGGGCCATGGGGGCACCCAGAGGGATTGGGGGGCACCCAGAGGGAATGGGGGGGGGGGCATAGGAGCACTCCCAGAGGGGACATGGGGGGTACTGGGGGGGTACGGGGGTACCCAGAGGGTTTGGGGAGCAGCCAGAGGGGACGGGGGGGCCATGGGGGCACCCAGAGGGAATGGGGGGGGCATAGGAGCACTCCCAGAGGGGACATGGGGGATACTGGGGTGGCATGGGGGCACCCAGAGGGAATGGGGGGCACCCAGAGGGATTGGGGGGCACCCAGAGGGGATGGGGGGGCCATAGGGGCACCCAGAGGGATTGGGGGGCACCCAGAGGGAATGGGGGGGGCATGGGGGCACCCAGAGGGAATGGGGGGCACCCAGAGGGATTGGGGGGCACCCAGAGGGATTGGGGGGCCATGGGGGCACCCAGAGGGATTGGGGGGCACCCAGAGGGAATGGGGGGGGGCATAGGAGCACTCCCAGAGGGGACATGGGGGATACTGGGGGGGCATGGGGGCACCCAGAGGGGATGGGGGGGCCATGGGGGCACCCAGAGGGATTGGGGGGCACCCAGAGGGAATGGGGGGGGGCATAGGAGCACCCCCAGAGGGGACATGGGGGGTACTGGGGGGGCATGGGGGTACCTGGAGAGTTTGGGGAGCACCCAGAGGGGATGGGGGGGCCATGGGGGCACCCAGAGGGAATGGGGGGGGGCATAGGAGCACCCCCAGAGGGGACATGGGGGATACTGGGGGGGTACAGGGGTACCCGGAGGGTTTGGGGAGCAGCCAGAGGGGCCGGGGGGGCCATGGGGGGCACCCAGAGGAGACATGGGGGTGTCAAGGGGGCCACGTGGGTCCCGAGGGAGGGGAGGGGGGGGCCCCCGTAGCAGATGGGGGGGGCCCAAACCAGCAGAAGATGGTGGGGGACACCCGGTGGGGAGGTGGAGGGGACACCCCCAGACTCCAGGGGAGGACACGGGGTGGGGGAGGGGGGGGGGGGGGCGGCAGCCCGGAGTTGGGGGGTGCAGGGAGGGGTTTGGGGACACCGGGGCGGGGGGGGGGGACACAGGACGGGGGGTGTCACCCACCTGGAAGGTGCCCAGGCTCTCTTCCAGGTCGGCCAACATGGACCAGACCTTGAGGGACTTGTAGAGACGGTTCTGGACGGGTTCCGTGGAATCGAAGTACTCGGCCCTCTTGGCGGGAAGCGCCGTGGCTTTCTGGGGGGGGGGGACACGGGGACACACAGCCAGGGTGTCACCGGTGTCCCCAAAGTCCCCACAACCCCCCCCCTTCCCCCCAAACCCCCCCCCGGCACGGAGCATCCCGCTGCCCCCATCTCTCCCGAGGCGGATAAGGGGCCCGGCGATACGCCATTAGGGCAGTGGGGTGTCCCCTTAAAGGAACCGGACGTGCCGTTAGGGGACGGGGGTGTCCCCAAATGTCCCCTACGGACCCGCAGGATGCGTAGGGCCTCCTCGTAGTTCTCGTGGCGCAGCTCCATCTCGCCGAACTCGCACCAGACGGCGGCCAGGTCCTCCACCTGACGGAACCGCACGCGGGTGGCTTTGGTCAGGATGGTGCGGGCCTGGGGACAGAGGGGACACTCAGGGGGCGGCGGGGACAGCGGGGGGGGACAAACAGAGTTCGGGGGGCACGGGGGAACAGGCAGGGTTCGGGGGGACAGGCAGGATTTGGGGACATGGGGGGGACAGTCAGGGCTTGGGGACAGTCAGGGTTTGGGGGGGGGACAGTCAGGGTTTGGGGGGGGACATGGGGGGCAGTCAGGGCTTGGGGACAGTCAGGGCTTGGGGGGGACATGGGGGACAGTCAGGGCTTTGGGACAGTCAGGGTTTGGGGGGGGACAGTCAGGGCTTGGGGACACAGGGGGACAGTCAGGGTTTGGGGGGGACATTGTGGGGACAGTCAGGGTTTGGGGACACAGGGGACAGTCAGGAATTGGGGGGGACACCATGGGACAGTCAGGATTTGGGGGGACATTGTGGGGACAGTCAGGGTTTGGGGACATGGGGGGACAGAGAGGGCTTGGTGGGGACACGGAGGGGACAGTCAGGGCTCGGGGACAGTCAGGGGTTGGGGGGGACACGGGGGACAGTCAGGATTTGGGGGGACATGGGGAGACAGTCAGAGTTTGAGGGGACATTGTGGGGACAGTCGGGGTTTGGGGACAGTCAGGATTTGGGGGGGACACGGGGGACAGTCAGGGTTTGGGGGGACATGGGGAGACAGTCAGAGTTTGAGGGGACATTGTGGGGACAGTCGGGGTTTGGGGACAGTCATGGGAGTCGGTTTGGGGGGACAGTCAGGGTTTGGGGACACAGGGGGACAGACAGGGTCTGGGGGGGACATGGGGGGACAGTCAGGGTTTGGGGGGACAGGGGACAGTCAGGAATTGGGGGGGACACCATGGGACAGTCAGAGTTTGAGGGGACATTTTGGGGACAGTCAGGGTTTGGGGGGACAGTCAGGGTTTGGGGACATGGGGGGACAGAGAGGGTTTGGTGGGGACACGGAGGGGACAGTCAGGGTTTGGGGGTCACATGAGGGGACAGTCAGGGGTTGGGGGGACACAGGGGGACAGACAGGGTCTGGGGGGGACATTGTGGGGACAGTCAGGGTTTGGGGGGACATGAGGGGACAGTCAGGGCTCGGGGACAGTCAGGGTTTGGGGGGGACACGGGGGACAGACAGGGTCTGGGGGGGACATGGGGGGACAGAGAGGGTTTGGGGGGGACATCGTGGGGACAGTCAGGGTTTGGGGGGACAGTCAGGGTTTGGGGGGACAGGGGACAGTCAGGAATTGGGGGGGACACCATGGGACAGTCAGAGTTTGAGGGGACATTTTGGGGACAGTCAGGGTTTGGGGGGACAGTCAGGGTTTGGGGGGACCCGGGGGGACAGTCAGGGTCTGGGGGGTGTCCCCCGGGGGAGGTGACGCCGCTGTCCCCGCTCACGTCGTCCAGCTGCCCGTTGTCCTCGTAGAAGCGGGCGAATGCCACCCACAGCCCGTGGGGACGTCCCGTCGCCTTGAAGGGGTCCACGGTGCGCACGGCCTCCGTGTAGGTGTGGATGATCTGGGGACCCGGCGGGGACACGCTGGGGACACCTCCGCCCCCCCAAACCTCTCGGCGTCCCCCACCCCCACGCACCCCGCTGGCCCCAGGTGGCCCCTACGCCCACCCCTGTCCCCATGTCCCCCTACGCCCACCCCTGTCCCCACGTGTCCCCCTTACACCCACCCCACTGTCCCTAAGTGTCACCCTGAGACCACCCCTGTCCCCACGTGTCCCCTTATGCCCACCCATGTCCCCATGTCCTCCTACCCCCACCCCTGTCCCCATATGTCCCCCTACACCCACCCCACTGTCCCTAAGTGTCACCCTGAGACCACCCATGTCCCCATGTGTCCCCCTACACCCACCCATGTCCCCCTACCCCCACCCCACTGTCCCCATGTCCCCCCTACGCCCACCCATGTCCCCATATGTCCCCCTACCCCCACCCCACTGTCCCCACATGTCCCCCTACACCCACCCATGTCCCCATATGTCCCCTTACGCCCACCCATGTCCCCGTGTGTCCCCCCTACCCCCACCCCTCTGTCCCCATGTCCCCCCTACGCCCACCCCACTGTCCCCACGTGTCCCCCTACGCCCACCCATGTCCCCATATGTCCCCCTACACCCCCACCCCACTGTCCCCATGCGTCCCCCTACCCCCACCCCCCCCCCCCTCCCAGCACAGGGGGGGTGTGTGTGTCCCCCCGGGTGTCCCCCCCCCCGCGGTGTCCCCACCTGCTCGGGGCGCCCCTGGTAGAGCTGCACCCGCTTGTGCCACTCGTGGACGTTGTGGGGGTTCTGGCGCAGCAGAACGCTGTTGAGCAGCAGCGGCCGTCGCGCCATCAGCTGCTCGAACCGCGCCAGGCGCAGCTCCAGCTCCACCTCCTCTGGGGACAGCGCAGGGGACACGGGGACAGCGCGTCAGGGACACAGGGGGGACGGGGGGAACGGCACCCCCCGGGGCGCTGGGCACCCCCCGGGGGGGGGGGACAGGGGGGGTCTGGGGACACCCGGTGTGACCAAAGTCACCCCACAGTGCAGGATGTCCCCCGGGGTGGGGACAGGGTGTTGGGGACACGGGGACAGGGTGTTGGGGACAGGGTGTTGGGGACAGGGTGTTGGGGACACCTGGGGACAGTGGGACCAGCACCCACACGGGGCGCTGGGGACCCCCCGGGGGGGGGACGGGGGGGTCTGGGGACACCCGGTGTGACCAAAGTCATCCCAGGGTGCAGGATGTCCCCCGGGGTGGGACAGGGTGTTGGGGACACGGGGACAGGGTGTTGGGGACACTTGGGGACAGGGTGTTGGGGACACCTGGGGACAGTGGGACCAGCACCCACACAGGGCACTGGGCACCCCCCGGGGGGGGACGGGGGGTCTGGGGACACCCAAAAGGACCAGGATCCCCCCAGGGTGCAGGATGTCCCCCGGGGTGGGACAGGGTGTTGGGGACACGGGGACAGGGTGTTGGGGACACTCAGGGACAGGGTGTTGGGGACACTTGGGGACAGTGGGACCAGCACCCACATGGGGCACTGGGGACCCCCCGGGGGAGGGGACGGGGGGTCTGGGGACACTCAGGGGGACCGGGATCCCCCCAGGGTGCAGGATGTCCCCTGGGGTGGGACAGGGTGTTGGGGACACGGGGACAGGGTGTTGGGGACACTTGGGGACAGTGGGACCAGCACCCACATGGGGCACTGGGCACCCCCCGGGGGGGGACAGGGGGTCTGGGGACACTCAGGGGGACCAGGATGCCCCCAGGGTGCAGGATGTCCCCTGGGGTGGGACAGGGTGTTGGGGACACTTGGGGACAGGGTGTTGGGGACACTTGGGGACAGTGGGACCAGCACCCACACGGGGCGCTGGGCACCCCTTGGGGGGGGACAGGGGGTCTGGGGACACCCGGTGTGACCAAAGTCACCCCAGGGTGCAGGATGTCCCCCGGGGTGGGGACAGGGTGTTGGGGACACGGGGACAGGGTGTTGGGGACACTTGGGGACACTTGGGGACAGTGGGACCAGCACCCACACGGGGCGCTGGGCACCCCCCGGGGGGGACGACAGGGGGGCTCTGGGGACACCCGGTGTGACCAAAGTCACCCCAGGGTGCAGGATGTCCCCGGGGTGGGACAGGGTGTTGGGGACACTCAGGGACAGGGTGAGCAGGAGACATCTGGGGACAGGGTGTTGGGGACACTTGGGGACAGTGGGACCAGCACACGCCCGGGGCACTGGGCACCCCCCGGGTGGGGGGACGGGGGGTCTGGGGACACCCGGTGTGACCAAAGTCACCCCACAGTGCAGGATGTCCCCCGGGGTGGGACAGGGTGTTGGGGACACCAGGGGTGGGACGGGCTGTCAGGACACCCCAAAAACCCCACCTTTTTTGGGGGGGAAACTGAGGCAGAGCACCCCCAAACTCATCATTTTTGGGGGGAAACTGAGGCAGAGCATCCCCAAACTCATCCTTTTTGGGGAAACTGAGGCAGGGCACCCCCAAACTCTCAGTTTTTGGGGGGAAACTGAGGCAGGGCACCCCCAAACTCATCCTTTTTGGGGGGAAACTGAGGCAGGGCACCCCCAAACTCATCATTTTTGGGGAAACTGAGGCAGGGCACCCCCAAACTCATCCTTTTTTGGGGAAACTGAGGCAGAGCATCCCCAAACTCATCATTTTTGGGGAAACTGAGGCAGAGCACCCCCAAAATCACCCTTTTTGGGGGGAAACTGAGGCAGAGCACCCCAAAACTCATCCTTTTTTGGGGGAAACTGAGGCAGAGCACCCCAAAACTGATCCTTTTTTGGGGAAACTGAGGCAGGGCACCCCCAAAATCATCATTTTTGGGGAAACTGAGGCAGGGCACCCCCAAACTCTCAGTTCTTGGGGGGAAACTGAGGCAGGGCACCCCCAAACTCATCCTTTTTTGGGGAAACTGAGACAGAGCACCCCCAAACTCATCCTTTTTGGGCGGAAACTGAGGCAGGGCACCCCCAAACTCATCCTTTTTGGGGGGAAACTGAGGCAGGGCACCCCCAAAGTCATCCTTTTTTGGGGAAACTGAGGCAGAGCACCCCCAAAGTCATCCTTTTTTGGGGAAACTGAGGCAGAGCACCCCCAAAATCACCCTTTTTGGGGGGAAACTGAGGCAGAGCACCCCAAAACTCATCCTTTTTTGGGGGAAACTGAGGCAGAGCACCCCAAAACTGATCCTTTTTTGGGGAAACTGAGGCAGGGCACCCCCAAAATCATCATTTTTGGGGAAACTGAGGCAGGGCACCCCCAAACTCTCAGTTCTTGGGGGGAAACTGAGGCAGGGCACCCCCAAACTCATCATTTTTGGGGGGAAACTGAGGCAGGGCACCCCCAAACTAACAGGTTTTGGGCGGAAACTGAGGCAGGGCACCCCCAAACTCATCCTTTTTTGGGGAAACTGAGACAGAGCACCCCCAAACTCATCCTTTTTGGGGGGAAACTGAGGCAGGGCACCCCCAAAGTCATCCTTTTTTGGGGAAACTGAGGCAGAGCATCCCCAAACTCATCCTTTTTTGGGGAAACTGAGGCAGAGCACCCCCAAAATCACCCTTTTTGGGGGGAAATTGAGGCAGGGCACCCCCAAACTCATCCTTTTTTGGGGAAACTGAGGCAGAGCATCCCCAAACTCATAATTTTTGGGGAAACTGAGGTAGAGCATCCCCAAACTCATCCTTTTTGGGGAAACTGAAGCAGGGCACCCCAAACTCATCCTTTTTTGGGGAAACTGAGGCAGGGCACCCCCAAACTCTCAGTTTTTGGGGGGAAACTGAGGCAGGGCACCCCAAAATCATAATTTTTGGGGAAACTGAGGCAGAGCACCCCCAAACTCATCCTTTTTGGGGGGAAACTGAGGCAGAGCACCCCAAAACTCATCCTTTTTTGGGGGAAACTGAGGCAGAGCACCCCAAAACTGATCCTTTTTTGGGGAAACTGAGGCAGGGCACCCCCAAAATCATCATTTTTGGGGGGAAACTGAGGCAGGGCACCCCCAAACTCTCAGTTCTTGGGGGGAAACTGAGGCAGAGCACCCCCAAACTCATCATTTTGGGGGGGAAACTGAGGCAGAGCATCCCCAAAATCACCCTTTTTGGGGGAAACTGAGGCAGAGCATCCCCAAACTCATAATTTTTGGGGAAACTGAGGCAGAGCATCCCCAAACTCATCCTTTTTTGGGGAAACTGAGGCAGGGCATCCCCAAACTCATCATTTTTGGGGAAACTGAGGCAGGGCACCCCCAAACTCATCCTTTTTGGGGAAACTGAGGCAGAGCATCCCCAAACTCTCAGTTTTTGGGGGGAAACTGAGGCAGGGCACCCCCAAACTCATCCTTTTTTGGGGAAACTGAGGCAGAGCATCCCCAAACTCATCCTTTTTTGGGGAAACTGAGGCAGAGCACCCCCAAAATCACCCTTTTTGGGGGGAAATTGAGGCAGAGCACCCCAAAACTCATCCTTTTTTGGGGAAACTGAGGCAGAGCACCCCCAAACTCATCCTTTTTGGGGGGAAACTGAGGCAGAGCATCCCCAAACTCATCCTTTTTGGGGGGAAACTGAGGCAGGGCACCCCCAAAATCATCATTTTTGGGGAAACTGAGGCAGAGCATCCCCAAAACTAACTGGTTTGGGGGGGAAACTGAGGCAGGGCACCCCAAAATCAGAATTTTTGGGGAAACTGAGGCAGAGCATCCCCAAACTCATCCTTTTTGGGGGAAACTGAGGCAGAGCATCCCCAAAACTAACTGGTTTGGGGGGGAAACTGAGGCAGAGCACCCCCAAACTCATAATTTTTGGGGAAACTGAGGTAGAGCACCCCCAAACTCATCATTTTGGGGGGAAACTGAGGCAGAGCACCCCCAAACTCATCATTTTTGGGGGGAAACTGAGGCAGAGCATCCCCAAACTCATCCTTTTTGGGGGAAACTGAGGCAGAGCACCCCAAAACTAACTGGTTTGGGGGGGAAACTGAGGCAGGGCACCCCAAAACTCATCATTTTTGGGGAAACTGAGGCAGAGCATCCCCAAACTCATCATTTTTGGGGAAACTGAGGCAGGGCACCCCCAAACTCATCCTTTTTGGGGGAAACTGAGGCAGAGCACCCCCAAACTCATCCTTTTTTGGGGAAACTGAGGCAGAGCATCCCCAAACTCATCCTTTTTGGGGGAAACTGAGGCAGAGCATCCCCAAACTCTCAGTTTTTGGGGGGAAACTGAGGCAGAGCACCCCAAAACTGATCCTTTTTTGGGGAAACTGAGGCAGAGCATCCCCAAACTCATCCTTTTTTGGGGAAACTGAGGCAGAGCATCCCCAAACTCATAATCTTTGGGGAAACTGAGGTAGAGCATCCCCAAACTCATCCTTTTTTGGGGAAACTGAGGCAGGGCACCCCCAAACTCTCATTTTTTTTTTGGGGGGGGGAACGCGGAGGCCGGGCGACCCCGGGGGAGCCCCAACTCACCGTCCTCCTCCCGGCCCAGCTCGGCCACCGTCTCCATCTTGGCGGCGATGACGCTCTCCTCGAACTGGGCGTAGCTGTCGAAGACCTGCGTGAAGTCCCGCACCGTCATCACCGTCTGCACCGCCTCCTCGTACACGTCCCGGGCCTGCGGGGACAGGAGAGCGCGTTGGGGACAACGCGTTGGGGACAGCACGTTGGGGACAGCGGGATGGGATGGAGCTGCCAGGGGTTGGTTGGGTCTGGGGTGGTGGTGGCCCTAAGTGACATAGGGACAGGGGAACTGGGGTGGTGGTGGTGGCCCTGGAGGGGGCTGCAGATGGGGATCAGGGTGGTGGTGGCTCCTGGGTGACATGGGGACAGGGAATCTGGGGGGTGGTGGCACTGAGGTGACATGGGGACAGGGAACATGGGGGGTGGTGGCCAAAGGTGACATAGGGACAAGGGACTGGGGTGGTGGTGGTGGCCCTGGAGGGGGCTGCAGACGGGGATCAGGGTGGTGGTGGCTCCTGGGTGACATGGGGACAGGGGATGAGGGTAGTGGTGGCCCTGAGGTGGCCTGGGGACGGGGAATCTGGGGGGTGGTGGCCCTGGGGTGACATGGGGACAGGGAACATGGGGGGTGGTGGCCAAAGGTGACATAGGGACAGGGGACTGGGGTGCTGGTGGACCTGGGGGGGGCTGCAGACGGGGATCAGGGTGGTGGTGGCTCTTGGGTGACATGGGGACAGGGGATGAGGGTAGTGGTGGCCCTGAGGTGGCCTGGGGACGGGGAATCTGGGGGGTGGTGGCTCCTGGGTGACATAGGGACAGGGGACCTGGGTGGTGGTGGCCCTGGGGTGACATAGGGACAGGGGAACTGGGGTGGTGGTGGTGGCCCTGGGGGGGGCTGCAGACGGGGATCAGGGTGGTGGTGGCTCTTGGGTGACATGGGGACAGGGGATGAGGGTAGTGGTGGCCCTGAGGTGGCCTGGGGAGAGTGAATCTGGGGGGGGTGGCACTGAGGTGCCATGGGGACAGGGAACCTGGGGGGTGGTGGCCGTGGGGTGACATAGGGACAGGGGACTGGGGTGGTGGTGGTGGCCCTGGAGAGGTTTGGGGACAGGGGACAGGTACCGTGGTGGCCCTGGGGAGGTTTGGGGACAAGGGATGGGCTCTGTGGTGGTCCTGGAGAGGTTTGGGGTTGGGGAACTGGGGCTGTGGTGGCCCTGGGGTGAGGAACCAAGCTTGTGGTGGCCCTGGGGAGGTTTGGGGACAGGAAACAGGTACTGTGGTGGCCCTGGGGACAGAAGTCCAGGACCGTGGTGGCCCTGGAGAGGTTTGGGGTTGAGGAACTGGGGTTGTGGTGGCCCTGGAGAGGTTTGGGGTTGGGGAACGGGGGCTGTGGTGGCCCTGGGGTGAGGAACCAAGCTTGTGGTGGCCCTGGGGACAGAAGACCTGGACTGTGGTGGCCGTGGAGAGGTTTGGGGACAGGAAACAGGTACTGTGGTGGCAGTACTGGGGACAGAAGTCCAGGACCGTGGTGGCCCTGGAGAGGTTTGGGGTTGGGGACGGGTACTGTGGTGGCCCTGGGGAGTTTTGGGGTTGGGGAACTGGGGCTGTGGTGGCCCTGGGGTGAGGAACCAAGCTTGTGGTGGCCCTGGGGACAGAAACCCAGGAATGTGGTGGCCGTGGAGAGGTTTGGGGACAGGGGATGGGTACTGTGGTGGCCCTGGAGAGGTTTGGGGACAGGAAACAGGTACTGCGGTGGCCCTGGGGACAGAAGTCCAGGACCGTGGTGGCCCTAGAGAGGTTTGGGGTTGGGGACGGGTACTGTGGTGGCCCTGGAGAGGTTTGGGGTTGGGGACGGGTGCTGTGGTGGCCCTGGGGACAGAAGACCTGGACTGTGGTGGACCTGGGGAGGTTTGGGGTTGAGGAACTGGGGTTGTGGTGGCCCTGGGGAGGTTTGGGGTTGGGGACGGGTGCTGTGGTGGTCCTGAGGACAGAAGACCTGGACTGTGGTGGCCCTGGGGACAGAAACCCAGGACCGTGGTGGCCCTGGAGAGGTTTGGGGTTGAGGAACTGGGGTTGTGGTGGCCCTGGAGAGATTTGGGGTTGGGGATGGGTACTGTGGTGGCCCTGGAGAGGTTTGGGGACAGGAAACAGGTACTGCGGTGGCCCTGGGGACAGAAGTCCAGGACCGTGGTGGCCCTGGAGAGGTTTGGGGTCGGGGAAGCGGGGCTGCGGTGGCCCTGGGATGGGGTGGGGTGAGGTGGGAGCCAAAACCCCGGGCTGGGGGTGGCCCCAGGGCCGGTAGGTGAGCGGGGGCGGGGCGGGGTGGCAGTTGGGGACGTGTCACCTTCTCGAAGTGGCCGCTGCGGATGTAGCAGTCGGCCAACGCGCCCCAGAGGCGGCCCAGCTGGTCGGTGAAGCGGGTCAGGCCCCCCCGGATGATGGCCCCCGCGTCCAGCGAGCGCACCCGCTCCGGGTGCTGGGACAGCAGCTCGCACAGCTCCTGCCACAGCTGGGGGGGGGACAAGGGGGGGGGTCAGCACCCAAAGGGGACCCCCAGACCCCCCCTGACCCCCCCCAGCACCCATGGGTGACCCCAGAACCCATAGGAGATCCCAGAACCCATAGGAGACCCCCAACACCCATAGGAGACCCCCAACACCCGCCCCGGGTGCTGGGACAGCAGCTCGCACAGCTCCTGCCACAGCTGGGGGGGGGACAAGGGGGGGGGTCAGCACCCAAAGGGGACCCCCAGACCCCCCCCCAGCACCCATGGGTGACCCCAGAACCCATAGGAGATCCCAGAACCCGTAGGAGACCCCCAACACCCGCCCCGGGTGCTGGGACAGCAGCTCGCACAGCTCCTGCCACAGCTGGGGGGGGGACAAGGGGGGGGGTCAGCACCCAAAGGGGACCCCCAGACCCCCCCCCAGCACCCATGGGTGACCCCAGAACCCGTAGGAGACCCCCAACACCCATAGGAGACCCCCAACACCCGCCCCGGGTGCTGGGACAGCAGCTCGCACAGCTCCTGCCACAGCTGGGGGGGGGGACAAGGGGGGGGGTCAGCACCCAAAGGGGACCCCCAGACCCCCCCCCAGCACCCATGGGTGACCCCAGAACCCCTAGGAGATCCCAGAACCCATAGGAGACCCCAGAAGCCATAGGAGACCCCCAACACCCGCTCCGGGTGCTGGGACAGCAGCTCGCACAGCTCCTGCCACAACTGGGGGGGGGGCAGCACCCCCAGGGGACCCCCAGACCTCCCCTGGGTGCCCCCCCAGCACCCATGCCCCCCCCGAGCACCCATGGGTGCCCCCCCAGCCCCTTTTCACCCCCCCCAACCCCTCCTGGTGCCCCCCAGACCCCCTTTCCCCCTCCCGAACCCCAACTGGTCACCATCCTCTCAGCCCCCCCTGGGTGCCCCCCATCCCCCCCTGGGTGCCCCCCCCTGCACCCATGGGTGCCCCCCCCCCTCAAGCACCCATGGGTGCCCCCCCCAACCCCTTGTGACCCCCCCAACCCCTCCTGGTGCCCCCCAGACCCCCTTTCCCCCTCCCGAACCCCAACTGGTCACCATCCTCTCAGCCCACCGGGTGCCCCCCCATCCCCCCCTGGGTGCCCCCCCTGCACCCATGGGTGCCCCCCCAGCACCCATGACCCCCCCCCCAGCACCCATGGGTGCCCCCCCAGCCCCTTTTCACCCCCCCCAACCCCTCCTGGTGCCCCCCAGACCCCCTTTCCCCCTCCCGAACCCCACTGGTCACCATCCTCTCAGCCCCCCCTGGGTGCCCCCCATCCCCCCCTGGGTGCCCCCCCCTGCACCCATGGGTGCCCCCCCCCCCTCAAGCACCCATGGGTGCCCCCCCCAACCCCTTGTGACCCCCTCTACCCCTCCTGGTGCCCCCCAGACCCCCTTTCCCCCTCCCTGACCCCCACCCCGTCACCATCCTCTCATCCCACCGGGTGCCCCCCATCCCCCCCGGGTGCCCCCCCAGCACCCATGGGTGCCCCCCCCAGCTCCTTTTCACCCCCCCCAACCCCTCCTGGTGCCCCCCAGACCCCCTTTCCCCCTCCCGGACCCCAACTGGTCACCATCCTCTCAGCCCCCCCTGGGTGCCCCCCATCTCCCCCTGGGTCCCCCCCCAGCACCCATGACCCCCCCTGCACCCATGGGTGCCCCCCCCCTCAAGCACCCATGGGTGCCCCCCCCAACCCCTTGTGACCCCCCCAACCCCTCCTGGTGCCCCCCAGACCCCCTTTCCCCCTCCCGAACCCCAACTGGTCACCATCCTCTCAGCCCACCGGGTGCCCCCCCATCCCCCCCTGGGTGCCCCCCCTGCACCCATGGGTGCCCCCCCAGCACCCATGACCCCCCCCCCAGCACCCATGGGTGCCCCCCCAGCCCCTTTTCACCCCCCCCAACCCCTCCTGGTGCCCCCCAGACCCCCTTTCCCCCTCCCGAACCCCAACTGGTCACCATCCTCTCAGCCCCCCCCGGGTGCCCCCCATCCCCCCCTGGGTGCCCCCCCCAGAGCACCCCTGGGTGCCCCCCCCCCTCAAGCACCCATGGGTGCCCCCCCAGCCCCTTTTCACCCCCCCCAACCCCTCCTGGTGCCCCCCAGACCCCCTTTCCCCCTCCCTGACCCCCACCCCGTCACCATCCTCTCAGCCCACCGGGTGCCCCCCCATCCCCCCTTGGGTGCCCCCCCCTGCACCCATGGGTGCGCCCCCCCCCTCAAGCACCCATGGGTGCCCCCCCCAACCCCTTTTCACCCCCCCCAACCCCTCCTGGTGCCCCCCAGACCCCCTTTCCCCCTCCCGAACCCCAACTGGTCACCATCCTCTCAGCCCCCCCCCCGGGTGCCCCCCATCCCCCCCTGGGTGCCCCCCCGCACCCATGGGTGCCCCCCCAGCACCCATGACCCCCCCAGCACCCATGGGTGCCCCCACAGCCCCTCGTGACCCCCCCAACCCCTCCTGGTGCCCCCCAGACCCCCTTTCCCCCTCCACGACCCCCACCCCGTCACCATCCTCTCATCCCACCGGGTGCCCCCCCATCCCCCCCTGGGTGCCCCCCCCCCCCCCCGAGGCACCCACCTGGTAATTAGACTTGCCCTCCTTGGAGACGAAGCGCTCGTCGTTAACGAGGCGGGCCAGGCGCAGGGCGGCCTCGTCCAACCGCCCCACGGAGCGCAGGTACCCCACGTACTCCTCCGCGCTCTCGGGGCTCAGCTGGGGGGGGGGGGGGGACATGGGGGGACACGTGTGACACACGCGGGGACGGTCCCCAAGGTGTGCATCCGTCCGTCCGTCCCCCGCTGTCCCCAAGCCCGCCCGCTGGCACCCGACATGCCGGGCCACCTCTGCCTGTCACCTCCTTCTCTGCTCCGTGTCACCTCCGTCCCCGCTCTGTGTCACCTCTGTCACCTTCTCTGCTCTGTGTCACCTCTGTCACCTTCTCTGCTCTGTGTCACCTCTGTCCCTGCTCCATGTCACCTCTGTCACCTCTGTCCCCGCTCTGTGTCACCTCCCTCCCTGCTCCGTGTCACCTCTGTCACCTCTGTCCCTGCTCCGTGTCACCTCTGTCCCCGCTCTGTGTCACCTCTGTCACCTCCTTCTCTGCTCCGTGCCACCTCTGTCCCTGCTCCATGTCACCTCTGTCACCTCCGTCCCTGCTCCGTGTCACCTCTGTCACCTTCTCTGCTCTGTGTCACCTCTGTCACCTTCTCTGCTCTGTGTCACCTCTGTCCCTGCTCCGTGTCACCTCTGTCACCTCTGTCCCTGCTCCGTGTCACCTCTGTCCCCGCTCTGTGTCACCTCTGTCACCTCCTTCTCTGCTCCGTGCCACCTCTGTCCCTGCTCCATGTCACCTCTGTCACCTCCGTCCCTGCTCCGTGTCACCTCTGTCACCTTCTCTGCTCTGTGTCACCTCCGTCCCTGCTCCGTGTCACCTCTGTCACCTCTGTCCCTGCTCTGTGTCACCTCTGTCCCCGCTCCGTGTCACCTCTGTCACCTTCTCTGCTCTGTGTCACCTCTGTCCCTGCTCCGTGTCACCTCTGTCACCTCCGTCCCTGCTCCGTGTCACCTCTGTCACCTCTGTCCCTGCCCTGTGTCACCTCCGTCCCTGCTCCGTGTCACCTCTGTCACCTCCTTCTCTGCTCCGTGTCACCTCCGTCCCCGCTCTGTGTCACCTCTGTCACCTTCTCTGCTCTGTGTCACCTCTGTCACCTTCTCTGCTCTGTGTCACCTCTGTCACCTTCTCTGCTCTGTGTCACCTCTGTCCCTGCTCCATGTCACCTCTGTCACCTCTGTCCCCGCTCTGTGTCACCTCCCTCCCTGCTCCGTGTCACCTCTGTCACCTCTGTCCCTGCTCCGTGTCACCTCTGTCCCCGCTCTGTGTCACCTCTGTCACCTCCTTCTCTGCTCCGTGCCACCTCTGTCCCTGCTCCATGTCACCTCTGTCACCTCCGTCCCTGCTCCGTGTCACCTCTGTCACCTTCTCTGCTCTGTGTCACCTCCGTCCCTGCTCCGTGTCACCTCTGTCACCTCTGTCCCTGCTCTGTGTCACCTCTGTCCCCGCTCCGTGTCACCTCTGTCACCTTCTCTGCTCTGTGTCACCTCTGTCCCTGCTCCGTGTCACCTCTGTCACCTCCGTCCCTGCTCCGTGTCACCTCTGTCACCTCTGTCCCTGCCCTGTGTCACCTCCGTCCCTGCTCCGTGTCACCTCTGTCACCTCCTTCTCTGCTCCGTGTCACCTCCGTCCCTGCTCCATGTCACCTCTGTCACCTCTGTCCCCGCTCTGTGTCACCTCTGTCCCCTCTGTCCCTGCTCCGTGTCACCTCTGTCCCCGCTCTGTGTCACCTCTGTCACCTTCTCTGCTCCATGTCACCTCTGTCACCTCCGTCCCTGCTCCGTGTCACCTCTGTCCCCTCTGTCCCTGCTCCGTGTCACCTCTGTCCCCGCTCTGTGTCACCTCTGGCACCTTCTCTGCTCCGTGTCACCTCTGTCACCTCCTTCCCTGCTCTGTGTCACCTTTGTCCCTGCTCCGTGTCACCTCTGTCACCTCTGTCCCTGCTCCGTGTCACCTCTGTCCCCGCTCTGTGTCACCTCTGCCACCTCCGTCCCTGCTCTGTGTCACCTCTGTCCCTGCCCCGTGTCACCTCTGTCACCTCCGTCCCTGCTCCGTGTCACCTCCGTCCCTGGTCCGTGTCACCTCTGTCACCTCCGTCCCTGCTCCATGTCACCTCTGTCCCTGCTCTGTGTCACCTCTGTCACCTCCCTCCCTGCTCCATGTCACCTCCGTCCCTGCCCCGTGTCACCTCTGTCACCTCTGTCCCTGCTCTGTGTCACCTCTGTCCCCGCTCTGTGTCACCTCTGTCACCTTCTCTGCTCCGTGTCACCTCTGTCCCTGCTCCGTGTCACCTCTGTCACCTCCTTCCCTGCTCTGTGTCACCTTTGTCCCTGCTCCGTGTCACCTCTGTCACCTCTGTCCCTGCTCCGTGTCACCTCTGTCACCTCTGTCCCTGCTCTGTGTCACCTGTCACCTCTGTCCCTGCCCCGTGTCACCTCTGTCACCTCCGTCCCTGCCCTGTGTCACCTCCTTCTCTGCTCCGTGTCACCTCCGTCCCTGCTCCATGTCACCTCTGTCCCCTCTGTCCCTGCTCTGTGTCACCTCTGTCACCTTCTCTGCTCCGTGTCACCTCCGTCCCTGCTCTGTCCTTCCTCGGTGTCCCCTCTGTCCCTGCTCCGAGTGTCCCTGTCACCTCTCCCCGCCCCCCGTCCCTGCTCCGTGTGGCTTTGCCACCTCTATCTCGCCACGTGTCCCCTCCCACCTCTGTGCCACCCCCGTCCCTGCCACCCCTGTCCCTGCCACCCCCGTCCCTGCCACCCCCGTCCCTGCACCACGCCCTGCGTGTCACCAGTGTCCCTATCCCTCGTGTCCCCTATGCCTCCCTCCCTGCCCTGCGTGGGGCGCCATCACCGGGTGCTTCCGCCACCTCAGGGGGACACCACCGGCTGGGCCACCACCCCAGATGCCACCACCACGGGGTGACACCACACGGTCTACCACCACCCTGAGGGGACATCATTGGGTGCTTCCACCACCACAGGTGCCACCACCACTTGCGCCGATACCCTGTGGTGACACCAGGGGGTCAACCACCACCACGGGGTCGACCACCACCATGGGGTCAACCACCACCATGGGATCAACCACCACCACGGGGTTGACCACCACCACAGGGTGACATCACCGGGTGCTTCCACCACCTCAGGGTGACACCATGGGGTCAACCACCACCACGGGGCCGACCACCACCACGGGGTTGGCCACCACCATGGGGTGACACCACAGGGTCTACCACCACCCTGAGGGGACATCATTGGGTGCTTCCACCACCACAAGTGCCACCACCACTTGCGCCAATACCCTGTGGTGACACCAAGGGGTCAACCACCACCACGGGGTGACACCACTGGCTGTGCCACCACCATGGGGTGACACCATGGGGTCAGCCACCACCATGGGGTCGACCACCACCACGGGGTCGACCACCACCATGGGGCGACATCACCGGGTGCTTTCACCACCTCAGGGTGACACCATGGGGTCAACCACCACCACGGGGCCGACCACCACCACGGGGTCAACCACCACCACGGGGCGACATCACCGGGTGCTTCCACCACCTCAGGGTGACACCACCGGCTGTGCCACCACCCTAGATGCCACCACCACTTGCGCCAATACCCTGTGGTGACACCAGGGGGTCAACCACCACCACGGGGTCAACCACCCCCACGGGGCGACATCACCGGGTGCTTTCACCACCTCAGGATGACACCATGGGGTCGACCACCACCATGGGGTGACACCATGGGGCCAACCACCACCACGGGGTCGACCACCACCACGGGGTCGACCACCACCAGTGAGTCAACCACCACCACGGGGCCAACCACCACCACGGGGCGCCATCACCGGGTGCTTCCACCACCTCAGGGTGACACCGCCGGCTCTGTCACCGCCCCAAGTGCCACCGGCGGGGCGCGTACCTTCAGGAAGCGGCGGTAGACGCGGACGGCGGTCTCGGGCAGGGGGTAGCGGCGCACGAACTGGAGGTAGAGGGGCCAGACGCGGTGGTGTTGGGTGATGGGCAGCGCCCGCAGCGCCCGGTCGAAGGTGCGGCGCGTCCGCGTGATGCGGCCCTGTTCCACCAGGAACTGGCAGTAGTCCAGCCAGATGCGGGGCATCTGTGGGGCAGAGGGGAAAGGAGAGGGGGGGGGAACGGGGCAGTTATGGGGCTGGGGAGGCCTCGCGGAGGAAGTTATGGGGCTGTCAGGGGTACGTGGAGGCAGTTATGGGGCTGGGGAGGCCTTGAAGGGGAAGTCATGGGGCTGTCAGGGGTGTGTGGGGGCAGTTATGGGGCTGGGGAGGCCTTGAAGGGGAAGTTATGGGGCTGTCAGGGGTGTGTGGGGGCAGTTATGGGGCTGGGGAGGCCTTGAAGGGGAAGTTATGGGGCTGTCAGGGGTGTGTGGGGGCAGTTATGGGGCTGGGGAGGCCTTGAAGGGGAAGTTATGGGGCTGTCAGGGGTACGTGGGGGCAGTTATGGGGCTGGGGAGGCCTTGAAGGGGAAGTTATGGGGCTGTCAGGGGTGTGTGGGGGCAGTTATGGGGCTGGGGAGGCCTTGAAGGGGAAGTTATGGGGCTGTCAGGGGTGTGTGGGGGCAGTTATGGGGCTGGGGAGGCCTCGAAGGGGAAGTTATGGGGCTGTTAGAGGTGTGTGGGGGCAGTTATGGGGCTGGGGAGGCCTCGAAGGGGAAGTTATGGGGCTGTTAGGGGTATGTGGGGGCAGTTATGGGGCTGGGAAGGATTTGCGGGGGGAGTTATGGGGCTGGAAAACGTGCGTGGAGGCAGTTATGGGGCTGGGGAGGCCTCGCGGAGGAAGTTATGGGGCTGTCAGGGGTGCGTGGAGGCAGTTATGGGGCTGGGGAGGCCTTGAAGGGGAAGTTATGGGGCTGTCAGGAATGCGTGGGGGCAGTTATGGGGCTGGGGAGGCCTCGAAGGGGAAGTTATGGGGCTGTCAGGGGTGTGTGGGGGCAGTTATGGGGCTGGGGAGGCCTCGAAGGGGAAGTTATGGGGCTGTTAGGGGTGTGTGGGGGCAGTTATGGGGCTGGGGAGGCCTTGAAGGGGAAGTTATGGGGCTGTCAGGAATGCGTGGGGGCAGTTATGGGGCTGGGGAGGCCTCGAAGGGGAAGTTATGGGGCTGTCAGGGGTGTGTGGGGGCAGTTATGGGGCTGGGGAGGCCTTGAAGGGGAAGTTATGGGGCTGTTAGGGGTGCGTGGAGGCAGTTATGGGGCTGGGGAGGCCTTGAAGGGGAAGTTATGGGGCTGTTAGGGGTGCGTGGGGGCAGTTATGGGGCTGTCAGGGGTGCGTGGAGGTAGTTATGGGGCTGGAGAGCCCTCGTGGGGACAGTTATGGGGCTGGGGAGGCCTTGAAGGGGAAGTTATGGGGCTGTCAGGGGTGCGTGGAGGCAGTTATGGGGCTGGAATATGTATGTGTGGGTAGCTATGGGGCTGTCAGGGGTGCGTGGAGGCAGTTATGGGGCTGAGAAGGATTTGGAGGGTGAGTTATGGGGCTGGAACCCGTGAGTGGGGGCAGTTATGGGGCTGTCAGGGGTGTGTGGGGGCAGTTGTTGGACTGGGGAGGTCTCACTGGGGCAGTTATGGGGCTGGGGAGGCCTTGAAAGGGAAGTTATGGGGCTGTCAGGGGTGCGTGGAGGCAGTTATGGGGCTGGAGAGCCCTCGTGGGGACAGTTATGGGGCTGAGAAGGATTTGCGGGGGGAGTTATGGGGCTGGAACACGTGCGTGGGGGCAGTTATGGGGCTGTCAGAGGTGTGGGGGGGCAGTTCTTGGACTGGGGAGGTCTCAGTGGGGCAGTTATGGGGCTGGGGAGGCCTTGAAAGGGAAGTTATGGGGCTCTTAGAGGTGTCTGGAGGCAGTTATGGGGCTGGAATACGTGTGTGTGGGTAGCTATGGGGCTGTCAGGGGTGCGTGGAGGCAGTTATGGGGCTGGAGAGGCCTCGAAGGGGAAGTTATGGGGCTGTTAGGGGTGTTTGGAAGCAGTTATGGGGCTGGAATATGTGCGTGGGGGTAGCTATGGGGCTGCTTGGGGTGCGTGGGGGCAGTTATGGGGCTGGAGAGGCCTCGAAGGGGAAGTTATGGGGCTGTTAGGGGTGTTTGGAAGCAGTTATGGGGCTGGAATATGTGCGTGGGGGTAGCTATGGGGCTGCTTGGGGTGTGTGGGGGCAGTTATGGGGCTGGGGAGGCCTCGTGGAGGCAGTTATGGGGCTGAGAAGGATTTGGAGGGTGAGTTATGGGGCTGGAACCCGTGCGTGGGGGCAGTTATGGGGCTGTCAGGGGTGTGTGGGGGCAGTTATGGGGCTGGGTAGGCCTCGAAGGGGAAGTTGTGGGGCTGTTAGAGCTGTCTGGAGGCAGTTATGGGGCTGGAATACGTGTGTGTGGGTAGCTATGGGGCTGTCAGGGTTGCGTGGAGGCAGTTATGGGGCTGGGGAGGCCACATAGAGGAAGTTATGGGGCTGTCAGGGGTGTGTGGAGGCAGTTATGGGGCTGGAATATGTGCGTGGGGGTAGCTATGGGGCTGCTAGGGGTGCGTGGGGGCAGTTATGGGGCTGCAGAGCCCTTGTGGGGACAGTTATGGGGCTGAGAAGGATTTGCAGGGGGAGTTATGGGGCTGGAACCCGTGCGTGGAGGCAGTTATGGGGCTGGGGAGGCCTCGAAGGGGAAGTTATGGGGCTCTTAGAGGTGTCTGGAGGCAGTTATGGGGCTGGAATACGTGTGTGTGGGTAGCTATGGGGCTGTCAGGGGTGCGTGGAGGCAGTTATGGGGCTGGGGAGGCCTCGAAGGGGAAGTTATGGGGCTGTTAGGGGTGTTTGGAAGCAGTTATGGGGCTGGAATCCGTGTGTGTGGGTAGCTATGGGGCTGCTACGGGTGCGTGGGGGCAGTTATGGGGCTGGGGAGGCCTCGAAGGGGAAGTTATGGGGATGTGAGGTGTGTGTGGAGGCAGTTATGGGGCAAGATATGTGTGTGGGGGTAGCTATGGGGCTGTCAGGGGTGCGTGGAGGCAGTTATGGGGCTGGAGAGCCCTCGTGGGGACAGTTATGGGGCTGAGAAGGATTTGTGGGGGGAGTTATGGGGCTGGAACACGTGCGTGGGGGCAGTTATGGGGCTGTCAGAGGTGTGGGGGGGCAATTCTTGGACTGGGGAGGTCTCAGTGGGGCAGTTATGGGGCTGGGGATGCCTCGTGGGGGAAGTTATGGGGCTGTCAGGGGTGTGTGGAGGCAGTTATGGGGCTGGAGAGCCCTCGAAGGGGAAGTTATGGGGTTGTCAGGGGTGTCTGGAGGCAGTTATGGGGCTGGAATATGTGCGTGGGGGTAGCTATGGGGCTGTCGGGTGCGTGGTGGCAGTTATGGGGCTGGGGAGGTTTTGGAGGGGGAGTTATGGGTTTGGAACACGTGCGTGGGAGCAGTTATGGGGTTCTCGGGGGTGTGTGGGGGCAGTTGTTGGACTGGGGAGGTCTCAGTGGGGCAGTTATGGGGCTGGGGAGGCCTTGAAAGGGAATTTATGGGGCTGTCAGGGGTGTGTGGAGGCAGTTATGGGGCTGGGGAGCGCTTACAAGGGTAGCTATAGGGCTGGGGGGGGGGAAGGGGTAGTTATGGGGCTGTCAGGGGTGCATGGGGGCAACTGTAGGGCTGGAGCGGGTTTGCATGGCTCGCTATGGGGCTGGGGGAGCTCACAGGGGGAGCTATGGGGCTGGGGGGGGTGGGGGCAGTTGTGGGGCTGGGGAGGGCTTACGGCGGTAGTTGTGGGGCTGGGGGGGTGCGTGTGGGGGCAGTTGTGGGGCTAAGAAGAGCTTGCAAGGGTAGCTATGGGGCTGGGGGGGCAGCTGTGGGGCTGGGGTGGCTTATGGGGGTGGTTATGGGGCCGGGGAGAGCTTGTGGGGCTCCACGTCCCCCTTAATGTCCCCGTCCCCCCAGCTCCTCCCCACACCCCCCACGGCCGTGTCACCCCACGTGTCCCCCCTTGTCCCCATATCCCCCCGTCCCCGTGTCCCCCCCTTGTCCCCGTGTCCCCCTGTCCCCCCCCTTGTCCCCATGTCCCCCCCGCCCCTCCCCACACCCCCCCCCCCCCCGTGTCCCCTCCAGCTGCCCACACCCCCCACGGCTGTGTCACCCCACACGTCCCCATATCCCCCCCATCCCCGTGTCCCCCCCCGTGTCCCCATGTCCCCCCCCTTGTCCCCGTGTCCCCCCCCTTGTCCCCGTATCCCCCCCATCCCCGTGTCCCCCCCCGTGTCCCCATGTCCCCCCCCTTGTCCCCGTGTCCCCCCCGTCCCCGTGTCCCCCCCGCCCCTCCCCACACCCCCCCCCCCCGTGTCCCCTCCAGCTGCCCACACCCCCCACGGCTATGTCACCCCACGCGTCCCCGTATCCCCCCCCGTGTCCCCATGTCCCCCCCCTTGTCCCCGTGTCCCCCCCTTGTCCCCATATCCCCCCCATCCCCGTGTCCCCCCCTTGTCCCCATGTCCCCCCCGCCCCTCCCCACACCCCCCCCCTCTGTGTCCCCTCCAGCTGCCCACACCCCCCACGGCCGTGTCACCCCCCGCGTCCCCATATCCCCCCCCTTGTCCCCGTGTCCCCCCCGTCCCCATGTCCCCCACTTGTCCCTGTGTCCCCCTGTCCCCCCCCTTGTCCCCATGTCCCCCCAGACCCTCCCCACACCCCCCACCTCTGTGTCCCCTCCAGCTGCCCACACCCCCCACAGCCGTGTCACCCCACGTGTCCCCCCTTGTCCCCATATCCCCCCTTGTCCCCGTGTCCCCGTGTCCCCCCCTTGTCCCCGTGTCCCCCCATCCCCCTGTCCTCCCCGTGTCCCCCCAGCCCCTCCCCACACCCCCCCCCTCTGTGTCCCCTCCAGCTGCCCACACCCCCCACGGCCGTGTCACCCCCCGCGTCCCCGTATCCCCCCCATCCCCGTGTCCCCCCCCGTGTCCCCATGTCCCCCCCCTTGTCCCCGTGTCCCCCTGTCCCCGTGTCCCCCTGTCCCCCCCCTTGTCCCCATGTCCCCCCCGCCCCTCCCCACACCCCCCCCCTCTGTGTCCCCTCCAGCTGCCCACACCCCCCACGGCCGTGTCACCCCACGTGTCCCCCCTTGTCCCCATATCCCTCCCGTCCCCGTGTCCCCCCCCTTGTCCCCATGTCCCCCACTTGTCCCCGTGTCCCCCTGTCCCCCCCCTTGTCCCCGTGTCCCCCCCTTGTCCCCGTGTCCCCCCATCCGCCTGTCCCCCCCGCCCCTCCCCACACCCCCCCCCTCTGTGTCCCCTCCAGCTGCCCACACCCCCCACGGCCGTGTCCCCCCCCGCGTCCCCGTATCTCCCCCATCCCTGTGTCCCCCCCCGTGTCCCCATGTCCCCCCCCTTGTCCCCGTGTCCCCCCCTTGTCCCCGTGTCCCCCCCGCCCCTCCCCACACCCCCCACCTCTGTGTCCCCTCCAGCTGCCCACACCCCCCATGGCCGTGTCACCCCACGTGTCCCCCCTTGTCCCCGTGTCCCCCCCATCCCCATGTCCCCCCCCTTGTCCCCGTGTCCCCCCCGTGTCCCCACCTTGTGCATGAAGACGAGGGCGCGCTCGTGGCAGGCGTTGGCCTCCTCGTAGGCCGGGTCTGTGGGGCAGCGCCCCTTCACCTGCTGCCGCCGCTGCCGCAGGTACTGGTACCACAGCTTGTAACTGGGAGGGGACGGGGACGGGTCTGTCACCACCCCCACCCCCTGCCACCGCGGGATGGCCCCATCACCCATGAGGGGACCCAGCGTGGCCCCGTCCCCCTCCCTCGCCCCACAGAGTGTCCCTATATCCCCCCCTCCCCCCCCAAGGACCAGGTGTCCCCCCCCAACCTGTCCCCCAAAGTCCCCCACCCCCTGAGAACACCCCCGAGGTCCCCATGTCCCCCCTGAGGACATCCCCAATGTGCTCCTAAAGTCCCTTTGTCCCCTCCCCGTCCCCCACAAGGACACCCCCGAGGTGTCCCCCTGTCCCCCCCGAGGTCCCTGTCCCTCACAAGGACACCCCTGAGGTCCCCATGTCCCCCCTGAGGACATCCCCAATGTGCCCCTGATGTCCCCATGTCCCCCAGGACGACACCCCCGAGGTCCCCATGTCCCCTAAGAGGACACCCCCGAGGTCCCTGTCCCCCCTGAGGACATCCCCAATGTGCTCCTAAAGTCCCTTTGTCCCCCCCTGAGGACACCCCCGAGGTCCCCATCCCCCACAAGGACACCCCCGAGGTGTCCCCCTGTCCCCCCTGAGGTCCACGTCCCTCACAAGGACACCCCCGAGGTCCCCATGTCCCCCCTGAGGACATCCCCAATGTGCCCCTGATGTCCCCATGTCCCCCAGGAGGACACCCCCGAGGTCCCCATGTCCCCCCTGAGGACGTCCCCAATGTGCACCTGAGGTCCCTCTGTCCCCCAGGAGGACACCCCCCGAGGTCCCTGTGTCCCCTGAGGTCCCTGTCCCCCCTGAGGACACCCCCAATGTGCCCCTGAGGTCCCCGTGTCCCTCAGGAGGACACCCCTGAGGTCCCCATGTCCCCCAGGAGGACACCCCCCGAGGTCCCTGTGTCCCCTGAGGTCCCTGTCCCCACCGAGGACATCCCCAATGTGCACCTGAGGTCCCTCTGTCCCCCGTGAGGACACCCCTGAGGTCCCCATGTCCCCCAGGAGGACACCACCAGGTCCCTGTCCCCTGTGAGGACACCCCTGAGGTCCCCATGTCCCCCTGAGGACATCCCCAATGTGCCCCTAAGTCCCCCCTGAGGTTCCTGTCCCCCAAGAGGACACCCCCGATGTCCCTGTGTCCCCCCTGAGGACATCCCCAATGTGTACCTGATGTCCCCATGTCCCCCAGGAGGACACCCCTGATGTCCCCATGTCCCCCAGGAGGACACCCCCGAGGTCCCCGTGTCCCTTGAGGTCCCTGTCCCCACCGAGGACATCCCCAATGTGCACCTGATGTCCCCGTGTCCCCCCTGATGACAGCTCCAAGGTCCCCATGTTCCCCTGAGGACATCCCCAATGTGCACCTGATGTCCCCGTGTCCCCCAGGAGGACACCCCTGAGGTCCCTGTCCCCACCGAGGACATCCCCAATGTGCACCTGATGTCCCCGTGTCCCCCCTGATGACAGCTCCAAGGTCCCCATGTTCCCCTGAGGACATCCCCAATGTGCACCTGATGTCCCCATATCCCCCAGGAGGACACCCCTGAGGTCCCTGTCCCCACCGAGGACATCCCCAATGTGTACCTGATGTCCCCATGTCCCCCAGGAGGACACCCCTGAGGTCCCCGTGTCCCCCAGGAGGACATCCCCAATGTGCCCCTGAAGTCCCTGTGTCCCCCGTGACGACACCCCCGAGGTCCCTGTGTCCCCCCTGAGGACATCCCCAATGTGCCCCTGATGTCCCCGTGTCCCCCAGGAGGACACCCCCGAGGTCCCCGTGTCCCCTGAGGTCCCTGTCCCCCGAGGACATCCCCAATGTGCCCCTGAGGTCCCCATGTCCCCCAGGAGGACACCCCCGAGGTCCCCATGTCCCCCAGGAGGACATCCCCAATGTGCCCCTGATGTCCCCGTGTCCCCCAGGAGGACACCCCCGAGGTCCCCGTGTCCCCTGAGGTCCCTGTCCCCCGAGGACATCCCCAATGTGCCCCTGAGGTCCCCGTGTCCCCCAGGAGGACACCCCCGAGGTCCCCATCCCCTGCGAGGACACCCCCGAGGTGCCCCCGTATCCCCATCCCCCCTCCCCCCCCGAGGTCCCTGTGCTCCCCCCCATCCCCGTGAGACCCCTGTCCCCCCTGAGGTGCCCCCCCCCGGCCCCGTGTCCCCGCGGTGTCCCCGCGGTGTCCCCACCTGCCGGGCAGCTCCCGCAGGGCGCGCTCGAAGAGGAGGTTGAGGCGGGCGGGGGGGCCCTTCTGCCGCGCCTGAGTGTAGCGCAGCCAACACCGCACCGAGAAGGGGTTGCGCAGGATCTCCTCCTCGTGCTGCACGTCCTCCTCCTCCTGCCGACGGGGACAGCGCGTCGGGGGGGGCGGGGGGGGACAGGGGGACGGGGTGCGAGGGGGACAACGGGGACAGGGTGGGAGAAGGACAGGGCACAAGGGGGGACAGGGACACCGGGGACGGGGCGGGAGAAGGACAGGGACAACTGGGGACGGGGCGGGAGAGGGGACGGGGCGCGAGAGGGGACGACGGGGACAACGGGGACGGGGCGCGAGAGGGGACGACGGGGACAACGGGGACAGGGCGGGAGAAGGACAGGGAGCAAGGGGGGACAGGGACAAGGGGGACGGGGCGCGAGAGGGACGACGGGGACGGGGCGCGAGAGGGACAGGGAGCAAGAGCAAACAGGGACAACGGGGCCGGGGCGGGAGAAGGACAGGGACAACCGGGGACGGGGCGGGAGAGGGACAGGGACAACCGGGGACGGGGCGGGAGAAGGGACGGGGCGCGAGAGGGGACGACAAGGACAATGGGGACAGGGTGGGAGAAGGACAGGGCACAAGGGGGGACAGGGACGACAGGGACGGGGCGGGAGAGGGACAACGGGGACAACGGGGACGGGGCGGGAGAGGGACAGGGAGCAAGAGCAAACAGGGACAACGGGGACGGGGCGGGGAGAAGGACAGGGACGACGGGGACGGGGCGCGAGAGGGACGACGGGGACGACGGGGACGGGGCGCGAGAGGGACGACGGGGACGGGGCGCGAGAGGGACGACGGGGACGGGGCGCGAGAGGGACGACGGGGACGGGGCGCGAGAGGGGACGGGGCGCGAGAGGGGACGGGGCGCGAGAGGGGACGGGGCGCGAGAGGGGACGGGGCGCGAGAGGGGACGGGGCGCGAGAGGGGACGGGGCGCGAGAGGGACGACGGGGACAACGGGGACGGGGCGGGAGAGGGACAACGGGGACAACGGGGACGGGGCGGGAGAGGGACAGGGAGCAAGAGCAAACAGGGACAACGGGGACAGGGCGGGAGAAGGACAGGGACAACGGGGACAGGGCACGAGAGGGATGACGGGGACAACGGGGACAGGGTGGGAGAAGGACACAAGGGGGGACAGGGACAACGGAGACGGAGCGCGAGAGGGACAACGGGGACAACAGGGACGGGGCGGGAGAGGGACAGGGAGCAAGAGCAAACAGGGACAACGGGGCCGGGGCGCGAGAGGGACGACGGGGACAACGGGGCCGGGGCGCGAGAGGGACGACGGGGACAACGGGGACGGGGCGCGAGAGGGACGACGGGGACAACGGGGACGGGGCGCGAGAGGGACGACGGGGACAACGGGGACAACGGGGACGGGGCGCGAGAGGGACGACGGGGACAACGGGGACGGGGCGCGAGAGGGGACAGGGCGCGAGAGGGGACAGGGCGCGAGAGGGGACAGGGCGCGAGAGGGGACAGGGCGCGAGAGGGGACAGGGCGCGAGAGGGGACAGGGCGCGAGAGGGACGACGGGGACAACGGGGACAGGGTGGGAGAAGGACAGGGCACAAGGGGGGACAGGGATGACAGGGACGGGGCGCGAGAGGGACAGGGAGCAAGAGCAAACAGGGACAACGGGGCCGGGGCGGGAGAGGGACAGGGACAACCGGGGACGGGGCGCGAGAGGGATGACGGGGACAACGGGGACAGGGTGGGAGAAGGACAGGGAGCAAGAGCAAACAGGGACAACGGGGCCGGGGCGGGAGAGGGACAACCGGGGCCGGGGCGGGAGAGGGACAACCGGGGCCGGGGCGGGAGAAGGACAACCGGGGCCGGGGCGGGAGAAGGACAACCGGGGCCGGGGCGGGAGAGGGACAGGGACAACTGGGGATGGGGCGCGAGAGGGGATGACAGGGACAACGGGGACAGGGTGGGAGAAGGACAGGGCACAAGGGGGGACAGGGATGACAGGGACGGGGCACGAGAGGGACAGGGAGCAAGAGCAAACAGGGACAACCGGGGCCGGGGCGCGAGAGGGGCCGGGGCGCGAGAGGGGCCGGGGACAGGGAGCAAGAGCAAACAGGGACAACGGGGACAGGGCGGGAGAGGGACAGGGACAAATGGTCAGGAAGAACAGGGACAATGGGGACAAGGCACAAGGGGGGATGGGGACAACGGGACAGGGTGGGAGAGCAAACGGGGACAACAGGGACAGGGCAGGAGAGGGACAGCGGGGACAGAGGGCAAGGAGGGACGGGGAGAGGGACAGCGGGGACAGAGGGCAAGGAGGGACGGGGAGAGGGACAGCGGGGACAGAGGGCAAGGAGGGACGGGGAGAGGGACAGCGGGGACAGGGCACAAAGGAGGACAGGGACAAGGGGGACAACGGGGACAGGGCACAAGAGGGGATGGGGACAATGGGACAGGGTGGGAGAGGGACGGGGGTGAGAGCAAGAGGGGATGGGGACAATGGCGACAAGGCACTAGAAGGACAGGGCACAAGGGGGGACGGGGACAATGGGGACGGAGGGTGAGAGTGGGGGGCGACGGGAGGGGGGCGACGGGGAGTCAGAACGAGAAGGGATGGGGACACGGAGCAGCGGGGACAGGGAGCAAAGGGTGACAGGGACGCAGAGCGAGAGGTGACAGGGATGGTGACAGGGCACACGGAACGCAGAAGGGGGGGGGGGCACGGGGGACATGGGGACAAGAAGAGGGACAGGGATGTGGGAGAAGACGGGCACCCAGCGACACGGGCACAGGAGGGGGTGGCGACAGGGGCTTTAGAGGGGACGCGGGGACAGTCGTGGGGACACGGACAGGGTCGGGGCAAGGACAGAAGCAGATGGGGGGGCCGGGGCCGAGGCCCAGCCCCAGGCCCAGGCCCACCCCGGCCCCGGCCCCCACCACCGCCTCCCGCACTCACGAAGCGCAGCTCGGGCCGCTCGGGCTGCTCCAGCTCCGCTCCCGGGGCCGCTCCCGGGGCCGCTCCCGGGGCCGTTCCCGGCGCCGCCGCCGCCACCGGCGGCTCCTCCCGCTCCGCCATCTCCTCCTCCACCTCCGCCATCTCCTCCTCCACCTCCGCCTCCGCCATTTTCCCCCGCTCCACTGCCTCTTCCGGCGAGCCGCGATGACGCCACTTCCGCCCGCGCCCTCTCCTCATTGGCCATCGCTCCCGCCCTTCAAAGGACATTCCCCCGCCCCTCCCGTCGCGCTCGTCCCCAGCCAATGAGGCGGCGGCGGGGGCTGCGCGAGGAACCAATGGGAGGCCGCCGTGTTGCGGGGTGGAGGGGTGACGGGGGGG
Source organism: Vanellus vanellus (assembly GCF_965231255.1). NCBI lineage: Eukaryota > Metazoa > Chordata > Aves > Charadriiformes > Charadriidae > Vanellus > Vanellus vanellus. The sequence continues at coordinate 54,180 of NW_028127809.1, forward strand.
AGGGGGGAGGCGGAAGTGCTGAGGAGCCCTGGAGGCGCCATGGGGGTGAAGTTGGAGATCCTGCGGGTGCGCGGGGGGCGGAATTACCCCGGGGGGGCAATAGCGGGTTTTATCCCCCGGGGGGGGTGGGGGGGGCAATAAAGGGGGGCAGTTGGGGGGTATTAGCCCGGGGGAGGAGGGCAATAAGGGGGGGGGGGGGGGAGTTGGGGGTATGAGCCGGGGGGGGGGGGGGGGGACGACAATGAGGGGGGGCAGTTGTGGGGTATTAGCCCCGGGGGGTAGTAAGGGGGGGCAGTTGGGGGGTATTAGCACAGGTGACATCGGTGGGGACAGGAGGTGACACTGAGGCACAGGGGACATCGTTGGGGACAGTAGGTGACAGTGGGGACACCCGGGCACAGGTGACAGTGGTGGGGACAGTCAGTGACACTGAGGCACAGGTGACATCGTTGGGGACAGTAGGTGACACTGGGGACACCTCATCAGAGGTGACAGTGGTGGGGACAGTAGGTGACACTGGGGTACAGGTGACATCGGTGGGGACAGCAGGTGACACTTGAGACACCACATCACAGGGGCCATCGGTGGGGAGGGACAGCAGGTGACACTGAGGCACAGGTGACATTGTTGGGGACAGTAGGTGACACTGTGGACACCTTATCACAGGTGGCAGTGGTGGGGACAGCAGGTGACACTGAGGCACAGGTGACATTGGTGGGGACCATAGGTGACATTGGAGACACCCCATCACAGGTGACATCGTTGGGGACAGTAGGTGACACTGGGGACACCCCATCACAGGTGACAGTGGTGGGGACAGTAGGTGACACTGGGGTACAGGTGACATCGGTGGGGACAGTAGGTGGCATTAGGGACACCCGGGCACAGGTGACATCGGTGGGGACAGGAGGTGACACTGAGGCACAGGTGACATCGTTGGGGACAGCAGGTGACACTTGAGACACCACATCACAGGGGCCATCGGTGGGGAGGGACAGCAGGTGACAGGCACAGGTGACATTGTTGGGGACAGTAGGTGACACTGTGGACACCTTATCACAGGTGGCAGTGGTGGGGACAGGAGGTGACACTGAGGCACAGGTGACATCGTTGGGGGCAGCAGGTGACACTGGGGACACCTCATCAGAGGTGACAGTGGTGGGGACAGTAGGTGACACTGGGGTACAGGTGACATTGATGGGGACAGCAGGTGACACTGAGGCACAGGTGACATTGGTGGGGACCATAGGTGACATTGGAGACACCTCATCACAGGTGACATCGGTGGGGACAGTAGGTGGCATTAGGGACACCCCATCACAGGTGACAGTGGTGGGGACAGGAGGTGACACTGAGGCACAGGTGACAGTGGTGGGGACAGTAGGTGACACTGGGGTACAGGTGACATCGGTGGGGACAGTAGGTGGCATTAGGGACACCCCATCACAGGTGACAGTGGTGGGGACAGGAGGTGACACTGAGGCACAGGTGACATTGTTGGGGACAGTAGGTGACACTGGGGACACCTCATCAGAGGTGACAGTGGTGGGGACAGCAGGTGACACTGAGGCACAGGTGACATCGTTGGGGACAGGAGGTGACATTAGGGACACCCCATCAGAGGTGACAGTGGTGGGGACAGTAGGTGACACCCAGGCACAGGTGACATCGGTGGGGACAGGAGGTGACACCGAGGCACGGGTGACATCGGTGGGGACAGCGTGTGCCCCGCACCGGGGTGGGTGGTGACGGGGTGACCCGGGGGGGGGGGCGGGGGTGGCACCGGGTGACAGTGTCCCTTGTCCCCAGATGCTGCTGTACCTGTCCTTCCCGGTGGGGGTCTTCTGGGTGTCCAACCGGGCGGAGCCCTTCCAGGGACCGGTGGTGCGCCGCAAGGTGGGGGAGGGGTCCCCCGGTCCCCCGCTGTCCCCTCGGGGCGGGGGAGGGGTCACCCGGCCACCGGGGACACCTCGGATGGGGGGAGGGGCCCCGTGTGTCCCCCCCCCCCCCTCTGACCCCACTCTCTTCCCCAGAGGGAGATCTTTCCTCCGGACGACCCCCAGCGGGTAAGAGACACCCCCCCCCCCCGTGTCCCCAATGTCACCCCCCCGTGTCCCCAACGTCACCTCGGCGTCCCCAACGTCACCTCGTGTCCCCAACGTCCCCCTCGGTGTCCCCGACGTCACCTCGGTGTCCCCAACGTCACCCCCCCGTATCCCCAACACCCCCAGCATCCACCCTGCTGTCCCCAGTGTCCCCCCCCCAGTGTCCCCAATGTCACCCCCCGGTGTCCCCAACGCCCCCAGCATCCACCCTGGTGTCCCCAATGTCACCCCCCGGTGTCCCCAACATCCCCAGTGTCCCCCCCGGTGTCCCCAATGTCACCCCCCGGTGTCCCCAACGTCACCCCAGTGTCCCCAACATCCCCAATGTCACCCCCCGGTGTCCCCAACATCCCCAGTGTCCCCCCCAGTGTCCCCAATGTCACCCCCCGGTGTCCCCAACATCCCCAGTGTCCCTCCCTGGTGTCCCCAATGTCACCCCCCAGCGTCCCCAACGTCACCCCGGTGTCCCCAACGCCCCCAGCATCCACCCTGCTGTCCCCAGTGTCCCCCCCGGTGTCCCCAACATCCCCAGTGTCCCTCCCTGGTGTCCCCAATGTCACCCCCCGGTGTCCCCAACGCCCCCAGCATCCACCCTGCTGTCCCCAGTGTCCCCCCCGGTGTCCCCAATATCCCCAATGTCACCCCCCGGTGTCCCCAACATCCCCAGTGTCCCCCCCGGTGTCCCCGTCACCCCCTGTGTCCCTAACGTCACCCCGGTGTCCCCAACATCCCCAGCATCCACCCTGCTGTCCCCAGTCCCCCCCCCCAGTGTCCCCAATGTCACCCCCCGGTGTCCCCAACATCCCCAGCATCTCCCCTGCTGTCCCCAGTGTCCCCCCCGGTGTCCCCAACATCCCCAGTGTCCCTCCCCGGTGTCCCCAACATCCCCAGCATCCACCCTGCTGTCCCCAGTCCCCCCCCCCAGTGTCCCCAATGTCACCCCCCGGTGTCCCCAACATCCCCAGCATCTCCCCTGCTGTCCCCAGTGTCACCTCAGTGCCCCCAACGCTCCCGGCATCCACCCCAGTGTCCCCAACATCACCCCCCAGTGTCCCCAACATCCCCAGTGTCCCTCCCCGGTGTCCCCAATGTCACCCCCCGGTGTCCCCAACGCCCCCAGCATCCCCCTGGTGTCCCCAGTGTCACCTCAGTGCCCCCAACGCTCCCGGCATCCACCCCAGTGTCCCCAACATCACCCCCCAGTGTCCCCAACATCCCCAGTATCCCCCCCTGTGTCCCCAATGTCACCCCCTGGTGTCCCCAGCATCCCTCCCCCCCCCCCGTGTCCCCACTGTCCCCAACTGTCCCCAACGTCCCCCCCCTGGTGCCCCAATGCCCCCCCCCCCCCCCATCCCTGATGTCCCCAATGTCCCCGATGTCCCCGAGGTGTCTCCTCCCCCCACCGGTGCCACCGCAGCCCCCCACCAGGTGGGGGGTGACACAGGGGACACCTTCTCACCTGGGGACACTCCTGTCCCCGCCCCGGTGGGGCGCGGTGTCCCCCTGGGGCCACCCGCGTGTCCCCGCTGTCCCCTGACCCCCCCCCGTGTCCCCCCCCAGCGTCAGGCGATGGCTGAGCTGAAGCGGCGGCTGCGGGAGGGGAAGGTGACACGGGACTGAGGGGACACGGGGACACCCGGCCACCGCCACCCCCGCGGTGACACAGGGCACCCGTGGCAGCGTCGGGACACCAGCGCCGTGGCCACCTTGGTGACAGAGGGGACACGTGGCGGCTCGACGTGGCTTCGTCGTGACAATGTGGCCGTGTTGGTGACAGAGGGGACACGTGGCTTCATCCTGATGCCATCGCTGCGGCCACGTTGGTGACAGAGGGGACACATGGCCACATCCTGTCACCATGGCCATCTCCTGATGCCATCTCTGTGGCCATCTTGGTGACAGAGGGGACACGTGGCTTCATCTTGATGCCATCGCTGCGGCCACGTTGGTGACAGAGGGGACACATGGCCACATCCTGTCACCATGGACATCTCCTGATGCCATCGAGGTGGCCACATTGGTGACAGAGGGGACACGTGGCCACATCCTGTCACCGTGGCCACATCTTGTCACCATGGCCATCTCCTGATGCCATCGCCGTGGCCGTGTTGGTGACAGAGGGGACACGTGTCTTCATCCTGATGCCATCGCTGCGGCCACGTTGGTGACAGAGGGGACACAGGGCCACATCTTGTCACCATGGCCATCTCCTGATGCCATCGAGGTGGCCACATTGGTGACAGAGGGGACACATGGCCACATCCTGTCACTGTGGCCACATCTTGTCACCATGGCCATCTCCTGACGCCATCGCCGTGGCCGTGTTGGTGACAGAGGGGACACGTGGCCACATCCTGTCACCATGGATGTGTCCTCATGCCATCGCCGTGACCATGTGGTGACAGAGGGGACACGTGGCGGCTCGATGTGGCTTCGTCGTGACAACGTGGCTGTGTTGGTGACAGAGGGGACACGTGGCTTTATCCTGATGCCATCGCTGCGGCCACGTTGGTGACAGAGGGGACACATGGCCACATCCTGTCACCGTGGCCACATCTTGTCACCATGGCCATCTCCTGATGCCATCGAGGTGGCCCCATTGGTGACAGAGGGGACACATGGCCACATCCTGTCACCGTGGCCACATCTTGTCACCATGGCCATCTCCTGATGCCATCTCTGTGGCCATCTTGGTGACAGAGGGGACATGTGGCTTCATCCTGATGCCATCGCTGTGGCCACGTTGGTGACAGAGGGGACACAGGGCCACATCCTGTCACCATGGACATGTCCTGACGCCATTGCCGTGGCCGTGTTGGTGACAGAGGGGACATGTGGCCACATCTCGTCACCATGGCCATCTCCTGATGCCATCTCTGTGGCCATCTTGGTGACAGAGGGGACACGTGGCTTCATCTTGATGCCATCGCTGCAGCCACATTGGTGACAGAGGGGACACAGGGCCACATCCTGTCACCATGGCCATCTCCTGATGCCATCTCTGTGGCCATCTTGGTGACAGAGGGGACACGTGGCCACATCCTGTCACCATGGCCATCTCCTGACGCCATCGCCGTGGCCGTTGCGGTGACAGAGGGGACACGTGGCCACATCCTGTCACCATGGCCATCTCCTGACGCCATCGCCGTGGCCGTTGCGGTGACAGAGGGGACACGTGGCCACATCCTGTCACCATGGACATCTCCTGATGCCATCGCCGTGGCCATCTTGGTGACAGAGGGGACACGTGGCCACATCCTGTCACTGTGGCCACATCTTGTCACCATGGCCATCTCCTGATGCCATCGCCGTGGCCGTGTTGGTGACAGAGGGGACACGTGTCTTCGTCCTGATGCCATCGCCATGGCCACGTTGGTGACAGAGGGGACACAGGGCCACATCCTGTCACCATGGCCATCTCCTGATGCCATCGCTGTGGCCGTGTTGGTGACAGAGGGGACACGTGGCCACATCTTGTCACCATGGATGTGTCCTCATGCCATCGCCGTGACCATGTGGTGACAGAGGGGACACGTGGCGGCTCCACGTGGCTTCGTCGTGACAACGTGGCCGTGTTGGTGACAGAGGGGACACGTGGCTTCATCCTGGTGCCATCGCTGCGGCCACGTTGGTGACAGAGGGGACACATGGCCACATCCTGTCACCATGGACATGTCCTGACGCCATCGCTGTGGCCGTGTTGGTGACAGAGGGGACACGTGGCTTCATCCTCGTGCCATCACTGTGGCCACATTGGTGACAGAGGGGACACGTGGCTGCAGCCCAATGCCATCGCGGTGACCTCGTTGGTGACAGAGGGGACATATGGCCATGAGCTGTCACCATGGCCACATCGTGACACCGTTGCGGTGACGGCGTTGGTGACAGAGGGGACATATGGTCTCATCTTGTCCCCCTGTCCGTGACAGAAGGGACACGTGGCCGTGTCATGATGCCACCGCTGCGGCCGCGCGGGTGACAGTGGGGACACGTGGCCGCCCCCGTGTCCCTGCCCTGGCGGTGTCACCGCGACGGCTGGTGACACGGGGACACGCGTCTGTACCTGCCACCATCCCGGCGCCACCGCTGTCACCTCGGCGTTGGAGGGGACAAGTGACACCCCTGGGTGTCCCCACCCCCAATAAACAGCGCTGGCACTGTCACCATCTGCGTGGGGGGGTGTCACGGTGACCAGGGGGGGTCCCCAGAGTGTCACCGGAGGGGGGGGCGGTGCCCCCCAGAGTGTCATGGGGGGTGGCTTGGGTGTCCCTTAGTGCCACCTGGGCGTCCTGTGTCCCCTGGGGACCACGTGTCCTCCTGTGTCACCCATCTGCTGTGGGTGTCCCCTGGTGCCACCCCTCTGGGTGTCCTGTGTCCCCTAGTGTCACCCATCCACCGTGGGTGTCCCCTGTCCCCTAGTGCCACCCCTCTGGGTGTCCCTTGTCCCCTACTGCCACCCCCCGGGTGTCCTGTGTCCCTTAGTGTCACCCATCCACCGTGGGTGTCCCCTGTCCCCTAGTGCCACCCCTCTGGGTGTCCTGTGTCCCCTACTGCCACCCCCCGGGTGTCCTGTGTCCCTTAGTGTCACCCATCTGACATGGGTGTCCCCTACTGCCACCCCTCTGGGTGTCCTGTGTCCCCTACTGCCACCCCCCGGGTGTCCTGTGTCCCTTAGTGTCACCCATCTGACATGGGTGTCCCCTACTGCCACCCCCCAGGTGTCCTGTGTCCCCTAGTGTCACCCATCTGACATGGGTGTCCCTTGTCCCCTAGTGCCACCCCCCTGTGTGTCCTGTGTCCCCTAGTGTCACCCATCTGCCATGGGTGTCCCCTGGTGCCACCCCCCAGGTGTCCTGTGTCCCCTAGTGTCACCCATCCACCGTGGGTGTCCCCTGTCCCCTAGTGCCACCCCTCTGGGTGTCCTGTGTCCCCTACTGCCACCCCCCTGGGTGTCCTGTGTCCCTTAGTGTCACCCATCTGCCATGGGTGTCCCCTGGTGCCACCCCCCAGGTGTCCTGTGTCCCCTAGTGTCACCCATCTGACATGGGTGTCCCCTGTCCCCTAGTGCCACCCTCCCCCTCCCAGCTGCCCAGTGTCACCCATCTGCCATGGGTGTCCCTTGTCCCCTAGTGCCACCCCCCCGGCTGTCCTGTGTCCCCTAATGTCACCCATCTGCTGTGGGTGTCCCCTGGTGCCACCCCCCTGGGTGCCCAACGTCCCTTAATGTCACCTACCATAGGTGTCCCCTGTCCCCTAGTGCCACCCCCCCGGTGACCCGTGTCCCCTGGTGCCACGCAGTGGCGATGGCCACGTCCCCGTCCTCCCCCGAGGCCACCCGTGTCCCCAAGGACCCCCCCCCGGGTGTCACAGCCCCACAGCGGCGAGCTCGGGGGGGGGTTTATTGGGGGGTGACAGCTTGGGGACACACGGGGGGGGGCGGGGCGGGGACGGGGACAGTCGGTGACACCGCGGGGCTCCGGGGGCTCAGTCCTGGGGGGGGGGGAGAGGGGGGGGGTGAGGGGGTGTCGTCCCCCCCCCCCCGTGTCCCCCATCCCAGTGTCCCCTCCTCTGTCCCCCCCCGGACCCCCCACGTCCGCCCCCCCCCCAAGTGTCCCCCGTCACCCCTGTGCCCCCCCCCATGTCCCCCCAGAGCCCTCATCATTTGCCCCCCCCCCAGTGTCCCCCCCGTGTCCCCCCCGCCCAAACATCTCCCCCCCATCTCCCCCGCCCCCATCTCCCTCCCTCCCCCCATCTGCCCCACATCTCCCCCCCCCGCCCCCCATCTCCCCCCGTGTCCCCATCTCCCCCCATCTCCCCCATCTCCCCCTCCCTCCCCCATGCCCCCCCCGCCCCCATCTCCCCCCATGCCCCCTCCCTCCCCCATCTCCCCCCGTGTCCCCATCTCCCCCCATCTCCCCCATCTCCCCCTCCCTCCCCCATGCCCCCCCCGCCCCCATCTCCCCCCATGCCCCACATCTCCCCCCCATCTCCCCCCCGTGTCCCCATCTCCCCCCCGCCCCCCATCTGCCCCACATCTCCCCCCCCCGCCCCTCATCTCCCCCCATCTCCCCCCATGCCCCCCCGTGTCCCCATGCCCCCCCCGCCCCGAGGCCCCCCATGCCCCCCATCTCTCCCTCCCTCCCCCATGTCCCCCCCGCCCCCATCACCCCCGTCCCCATCTCCCCCCCATCCCCATGCCCCCCATGCCCCCCATCTCCCCCTCCCTCCCCCATCTACCCCCATCTACCCCCCCGCCCCCATCTCCCCCTCCCTCCCCCGTGCCCTCCCGCCCCCATCTCCCCCCCATCTCCCCCCCATGCCCCCCCCGCCCCATCTCCCCCCGCCCCCCATCTCCCCCTCCCTCCCCCATGCCCCCATCTCCCCCCCGTGTCCCCATCTCCCCCCGCCCCCATCTCCCCCCCGTCCCCATGCCCCCCATCTCCCCCCTCCGCCCCCCATCTCCCCCTCCCTCCCCCATGCCCCCCATCTCCCCCCCCGTGTCCCCATCTCCCCCCCGTCCCCATGCCCCCCATCTCCCCCCTCCGCCCCCCATCTCCCCCTCCCTCCCCCATGTCGCCCATGCCCCCCATCTCCCCCCATGCCCCCCATCTCCCCCCCATCCCCATGCCCCCCATGCCCCCCATCTCCCCCTCCCTCCCCCATGCCCCCCCCGCCCCCCATCACCCCCGTCCCCATCTCCCCCCCGTCCCCATGCCCCCCCCGCCCCCATGCCCCCCATCTCCCCCCTCCGCCCCCCATCTCCCCCTCCCTCCCCCATGTCGCCCATGCCCCCCATCTCCCCCCATGCCCCCCATCTCCCCCTCCCTCCCCCATGCCCCCCATGCCCCCCATCCCCCCCCGCCCCCATCTCCCCCTCGCTCCCCCATGTCCCCCCATGCCCCCCATCTCCCCCCGCCCCCCATCTCCCCCTCCCTCCCCCATGCCCCCCATCCCCCTCCCGCCCCCATCCCCCCCCGCCCCCCCTCTCCCCCTCCCTCCCCCATCTCCCCCCATGCCCCCCATCTCCCCCCCATCCCCATGCCCCCCATCTCCCCCCGCCCCCCATCTCCCCCTCCCTCCCCCATGCCCCCCATGCCCCCCCGCCCCCCCCCGCCCCCCCGCACCTGCCCGGGGGGGGGCCCGAACCCGGGCAGTCGGGGCACGGGGAGGCGCTGCTCGTCCATGCGGCGGCCCTGGGAACTCGCCAGCAGCTCCAGCAGCGGCGCCAGCTCGGGGGGGGGCGCGGGGCCGCCCCCGCCTGCGCCCCCACATGGCACCGCCGCACGCGCACCCACAGCCCCCCCGGCACCCACCGCACCCCCCCCCACCCCCACCCCCCCCCGGCACCCACCGCACCCCCCCCCGGCACCCACCGCACACCCCCCCCCCAGCACCCACAGCCCCCCCGGCACCCACCGCACCCCACCCCCCGGCACCCACAGCATCCCCCCCGGCACCCACCCCACACCCCCCCCCAGCACCCACAGCCCCCCCGGCACCCACCGCACCCCCACCCCCCGGCACCCACAGCATCCCCCCCCGAAACCCACAGCATCCCCCCCCCGAAACCCACAGCATCCCCCCCTCGGCACCCACCGCACACCCCCCCCCAGCACCCACAGCCCCCCCCCGGCACCCACCGCACACCCCCACACCCCCCCCAGCACCCACAGCCCCCCCCCCGAAACCCACAGCATCCCCCCCCGGCACCCACCGCACCCCCACCCCCACCCCCCCCAGCACCCACAGCCCCCCCCCAGTACCCACACCATCCCCCCCCCCGGCACCCACCGCACCCCCCCCCCCAGCACCAACAGCCCACCCCCGGCACCCACAGCATCCCCCCCCCGGCACCCACCGCACACCCCCCCCCCCAGCACCCACATCCCCCCCCCGGCACCCACCGCACACCCCCCCCCAGCACCCACATCCCCCCGCCGGCACCCACCGCACACCCCCCCCCCAGCACCCACAGCCCCCCCCCCCCGGCACCCACCGCACCCCCCCCCCAGCACCAACAGCCCCCCCCCGAAACCCACATCATGCCCCCCCCCGGCCACCCACCGCGCACCCCCCCCCCCCCGGCACCCACAGCCCCCCCCCGAAACCCACAGCATCCCCCCCCC
>NW_028127808.1:0-109296 GCF_965231255.1 Vanellus vanellus
GCGCCGAAAGTGAAAAAAGGCGCTTTTGAGGATGGAGGTCCGCAGGAAAGCAGAGAGGGCCAAATTGTCTGGGGCATTTGAAAGGGTTCCAGGAGGCAGTGAGAACCAGCATTACTTTTCCCCGCTGGCACCTTTGCTGTGGCAGCAAAAGCTGGACGTTTGTCTTTTTTGCTCCGGAGGCTGCCGAATACGAAAACAGGTGCTTTTGAGGATGGAGTCCGCAGGAAAGCAGAGAGAGCCAAATTGTCTGGGGCATTTGAAGGAGTTCCAGGAGGCAGTGAGAACCAGCATTACTTTTCCCCGCTGGCACCTTTACTGTGGCAGCAAAAGCTGGACGTTTGTCTTTTTTGCTCCGGAGGCTGCCGAAAGCGAAAACAGGTGCTTTTGAGGATGGAGTCCGCAGGAAAGCAGAGAGGGCCAAATTGTCTGGGGCATTTGAAAGGGTTCCAGGAGGCAGTGAGAACCAGCATTACTTTTCCCCGCTGGCACCTTTGCTGTGGCAGCAAAAGCTGGACGTTTGTCTTTTTTGCTCCGGAGGCTGCCGAAAGCGAAAACAGGTGCTTTTGAGGATGGAGTCCGCAGGAAAGCAGAGAGGGCCAAATTGTCTGGGGCATTTGAAAGGGTTCCAGGAGGCAGTGAGAACCAGCATTACTTTTCCCCGCTGGCACCTTTGTTGTGGCAGCAAAAGCTGGACGTTTGTCTTTTTTGCTCCGGAGGCTGCCGAAAGCGAAAACAGGTGCTTTTGAGGATGGAGTCCGCAGGAAAAGCAGAGAGAGCCAAATTGTCTGGGGCATTTGAAGGAGTTCCAGGAGGCAGTGAGAACCAGCATTACTTTTCCCCGCTGGCACCTTTGCTGTGGCAGCAAAAGCTGGACGTTTGTCTTTTTTGCTCCGGAGGCTGCCGAAAGCGAAAACAGGTGCTTTTGAGGATGGAGTCCGCAGGAAAGCAGAGAGGGCCAAATTGTCTGTGGCATTTGAAAGGGTTCCAGGAGGAAGTGAGAACCAGCATTTCTTTTCCCCGCTGGCACCTTTGCTGTGGCAGCAAAAGCTGGACGTTTGTCTTTTTTGCTCCGGAGGCTGCCGAAAGCGAAAACAGGTGCTTTTGATGATGGAGTCCGCAGGAAAGCAGAGAGGGCCAAATTGTCTTTGGCATTTAAAGAGGTTCCAGGAGGCAGTGAGGACCAGCATTACTTTTCCCCGCTGGCACCTTTGCTGCGGCAGCAAAAGCTGGACGTTTGTCTTTTTACCACCGGATGGCGCCGAAAGTGAAAAAAGGCGCTTTTGAGGATAGAGTCCGCAGGAAAGCAGAGAGGGCCAAATTTTCTGGGGCATTTGAAAGGGTTCCAGGAGGCAGTGAGAACCAGCATTACTTTTCCCTGCTGGCACCTTTGTTGTGGCAGCAAAAGCTGGACGTTTGTCTTTTTTGCTCCGGAGGCTGCCGAAAGCGAAAACAGGTGCTTTTGAGGATGGAGTCCGCAGGAAAGCAGAGAGGGCCAAATTGTCCGTGGCATTTGAAAGGGTTCCAGGAGGCAGTGAGAACCAGCATTACTTTTCCCCGCTGGCACCTTTGCTGTGGCAGCAAAAGCTGGACGTTTGTCTTTTTTGCTCCGGAGGCTGCCGAAAGCGAAAACAGGTGCTTTTGAGGATGGAGTCCGCAGGAAAGCAGAGAGGGCCAAATTGTCTGTGGCATTTGAAAGGGTTCCAGGAGGCAGTGAGAACCAGCATTTCTTTTCCCCGCTGGCACCTTTGCTGTGGCAGCAAAAGCTGGACGTTTGTCTTTTTTGCTCCGGAGGCTGCCGAAAGCGAAAACAGGTGCTTTTGATGATGGAGTCCGCAGGAAAGCAGAGAGGGCCAATTTGTCCTTTGGCATTTAAAGAGGTTCCAGGAGGCAGTGAGGACCAGCATTACTTTTCCCCGCTGGCACCTTTGCTGCGGCAGCAAAAGCTGGACGTTTGTCTTTTTACCACCGGATGGCGCCGAAAGTGAAAAAAGGCGCTTTTGAGGATAGAGTCCGCAGGAAAGCAGAGAGGGCCAAATTGTCTGGGGCATTTGAAAGGGTTCCAGGAGGCAGTGAGAACCAGCATTACTTTTCCCTGCTGGCACCTTTGTTGTGGCAGCAAAAGCTGGACGTTTGTCTTTTTTGCTCCGGAGGCTGCCGAAAGCGAAAACAGGTGCTTTTGAGGATGGAGTCCGCAGGAAAGCAGAGAGGGCCAAATTGTCCGTGGCATTTGAAAGGGTTCCAGGAGGCAGTGAGAACCAGCATTACTTTTCCCCGCTGGCACCTTTGTTGTGGCAGCAAAAGCTGGACGTTTGTCTTTTTTGCTCCGGAGGCTGCCGAAAGCGAAAACAGGTGCTTTTGAGGATGGAGTCCGCAGGAAAGCAGAGAGGGCCAAATTGTCTGGGGCATTTGAAAGGGTTCCAGGAGGCAGTGAGAATCAGCATTACTTTTCCCCGCTGGCACCTTTGCTGTGGCAGCAAAAGCTGGACGTTTGTCTTTTTTGCTCCGGAGGTTGCCGAAAGCGAAAACAGGGTGCTTTTGAGATGGAGTCCGCAGGAAAGCAGAGAGGGCCAAATTGTCTGTGGCATTTGAAAGGGTTCCAGGAGGCAGTGAGAACGAGCATTACTTTTCCCCGCTGGCACCTTTGCTGTGGCAGCAAAAGCTGGACGTTTGTCTTTTTTGCTCCGGAGGGTGCCGAAAGCGAAAATAGGTTCTTTTGAGGATGGAGTCCGCAGGAAAGCAGAGAGGGCCAAATTGTCTGTGGCATTTGAAAGGGTTCCAGGAGGCAGTGAGAACCAGCATTTCTTTTCCCCGCTGGCACCTTTGCTGTGGCAGCAAAAGCTGGACGTTTGTCTTTTTTGCTCTGGAGGCTGCCGAAAGCGAAACAGGTGCTTTTGATGATGGAGTCCGCAGGAAAGCAGAGAGGGCCAAATTGTCTTTGGCATTTAAAGAGGTTCCAGGAGGCAGTGAGGACCAGCATTACTTTTCCCCGCTGGCACCTTTGCTGCGGCAGGAAAAGCTGGACGTTTGTCTTTTTACCACCGGATGGCGCCGAAAGTGAAAAAAGGCGCTTTTGAGGATGGAGTCCGCAGGAAAGCAGAGAGGGCCAAATTGTCTGGGGCATTTGAAAGGGGTTCCAGGAGGCAGTGAGAACCAGCATTACTTTTCCCCGCTGGCACCTTTGCTGTGGCAGCAAAAGCTGGACGTTTGTCTTTTTTGCTCCGGAGGCTGCCGAATACGAAAACAGGTGCTTTTGAGGATGGAGTCCGCAGGAAAGCAGAGAGAGCCAAATTGTCTGGGGCATTTGAAGGAGTTCCAGGAGGCAGTGAGAACCAGCATTACTTTTCCCCGCTGGCACCTTTACTGTGGCAGCAAAAGCTGGACGTTTGTCTTTTTTGCTCCGGAGGCTGCCGAAAGCGAAAACAGGTGCTTTTGAGGATGGAGTCCGCAGGAAAGCAGAGAGGGCCAAATTGTCTGGGGCATTTGAAAGGGTTCCAGGAGGCAGTGAGAACCAGCATTACTTTTCCCCGCTGGCACCTTTGCTGTGGCAGCAAAAGCTGGACGTTTGTCTTTTTTGCTCCGGAGGCTGCCGAAAGCGAAAACAGGTGCTTTTGAGGATGGAGTCCGCAGGAAAGCAGAGAGGGCCAAATTGTCTGGGGCATTTGAAAGGGTTCCAGGAGGCAGTGAGAACCAGCATTACTTTTCCCCGCTGGCACCTTTGTTGTGGCAGCAAAAGCTGGACGTTTGTCTTTTTTGCTCCGGAGGCTGCCGAAAGCGAAAACAGGTGCTTTTGAGGATGGAGTCCGCAGGAAAGCAGAGAGAGCCAAATTGTCTGGGGCATTTGAAGGAGTTCCAGGAGGCAGTGAGAACCAGCATTACTTTTCCCCGCTGGCACCTTTGCTGTGGCAGCAAAAGCTGGACGTTTGTCTTTTTTGCTCCGGAGGCTGCCGAAAGCGAAAACAGGTGCTTTTGAGGATGGAGTCCGCAGGAAAGCAGAGAGGGCCAAATTGTCTGTGGCATTTGAAAGGGTTCCAGGAGGAAGTGAGAACCAGCATTTCTTTTCCCCGCTGGCACCTTTGCTGTGGCAGCAAAAGCTGGACGTTTGTCTTTTTTGCTCCGGAGGCTGCCGAAAGCGAAAACAGGTGCTTTTGATGATGGAGTCCGCAGGAAAGCAGAGAGGGCCAAATTGTCTTTGGCATTTAAAGAGGTTCCAGGAGGCAGTGAGGACCAGCATTACTTTTCCCGCTGGCACCTTTGCTGCGGCAGCAAAAGCTGGACGTTTGTCTTTTTACCACCGGATGGCGCCGAAAGTGAAAAAAGGCGCTTTTGAGGATAGAGTCCGCAGGAAAGCAGAGAGGGCCAAATTTTCTGGGGCATTTGAAAGGGTTCCAGGAGGCAGTGAGAACCAGCATTACTTTTCCCTGCTGGCACCTTTGTTGTGGCAGCAAAAGCTGGACGTTTGTCTTTTTGCTCCGGAGGCTGCCGAAAGCGAAAACAGGTGCTTTTGAGGATGGAGTCCGCAGGAAAGCAGAGAGGGCCAAAATTGTCCGTGGCATTTGAAAGGGTTCCAGGAGGCAGTGAGAACCAGCATTACTTTTCCCCGCTGGCACCCTTTGCTGTGGCAGCAAAAGCTGGACGTTTGTCTTTTTGCTCCGGAGGCTGCCGAAGCGAAAACAGGTGCTTTTGAGGATGGAGTCCGCAGGAAAGCAGAGAGGGCCAAATTGTCTGTGGCATTTGAAAGGGTTCCAGGAGGCAGTGAGAACCAGCATTTCTTTTCCCCGCTGGCACCTTTGCTGTGGCAGCAAAAGCTGGACGTTTGTCTTTTTTGCTCCGGAGGCTGCCGAAAGCGAAAACAGGTGCTTTTGATGATGGAGTCCGCAGGAAAGCAGAGAGGGCCAATTTGTCTTTGGCATTTAAAGAGGTTCCAGGAGGCAGTGAGGACCAGCATTACTTTTCCCCGCTGGCACCTTTGCTGCGGCAGCAAAAGCTGGACGTTTGTCTTTTTACCACCGGATGGCGCCGAAAGTGAAAAAAGGCGCTTTTGAGGATAGAGTCCGCAGGAAAGCAGAGAGGGCCAAATTGTCTGGGGCATTTGAAAGGGTTCCAGGAGGCAGTGAGAACCAGCATTACTTTTCCCTGCTGGCACCTTTGTTGTGGCAGCAAAAGCTGGACGTTTGTCTTTTTTGCTCCGGAGGCTGCCGAAAGCGAAAACAGGTGCTTTTGAGGATGGAGTCCGCAGGAAAGCAGAGAGGGCCAAATTGTCCGTGGCATTTGAAAGGGTTCAGGAGGCAGTGAGAACCAGCATTACTTTTCCCCGCTGGCACCTTTGTTGTGGCAGCAAAAGCTGGACGTTGTCTTTTTGCTCCGGAGGCTGCCGAAAGCGAAAACAGGTGCTTTTGAGGATGGAGTCCGCAGGAAAGCAGAGAGGCCAAATTGTCTGGGGCATTTGAAAGGGTTCCAGGAGGCAGTGAGAACCAGCATTACTTTTCCCCGCTGGCACCTTTGCTGTGGCAGCAAAAGCTGGACGTTTGTCTTTTTTGCTCCGGAGGTTGCCGAAAGCGAAAACAGGTGCTTTTGAGGATGGAGTCCGCAGGAAAGCAGAGAGGGCCAAATTGTCTGTGGCATTTGAAAGGGTTCCAGGAGGCAGTGAGAACGAGCATTACTTTTCCCCGCTGGCACCTTTGCTGTGGCAGCAAAAGCTGGACGTTTGTCTTTTTTGCTCCGGAGGGTGCCGAAAGCGAAAATAGGTTCTTTTGAGGATGGAGTCCGCAGGAAAGCAGAGAGGGCCAAATTGTCTGTGGCATTTGAAAGGGTTCCAGGAGGCAGTGAGAACCAGCATTTCTTTTCCCCGCTGGCACCTTTGCTGTGGCAGCAAAAGCTGGACGTTTGTCTTTTTTGCTCTGGAGGCTGCCGAAAGCGAAAACAGGTGCTTTTGATGATGGAGTCCCGCAGGAAAGCAGAGAGGGCCAAATTGTCTTTGGCATTTAAAGAGGTTCCAGGAGGCAGTGAGGACCAGCATTACTTTTCCCCGCTGGCACCTTTGCTGCTGCAGGAAAAGCTGGACGTTTGTCTTTTTACCACCGGATGGCGCCGAAAGTGAAAAAAGGCGCTTTTGAGGATAGAGTCCGCAGGAAAGCAGAGAGGGCCAAATTGTCTGGGGCATTTGAAAGGGTTCCAGGAGGCAGTGAGAACCAGCATTACTTTTCCCTGCTGGCACCTTTGTTGTGGCAGCAAAAGCTGGACGT
This sequence comes from Vanellus vanellus, assembly GCF_965231255.1. Classification (NCBI taxonomy): domain Eukaryota; kingdom Metazoa; phylum Chordata; class Aves; order Charadriiformes; family Charadriidae; genus Vanellus; species Vanellus vanellus. The sequence continues at coordinate 6,243 of NW_028127808.1, forward strand.
TTGTCTTTTTTGCTCCGGAGGCTGCCGAAAGCGAAAACAGGTGCTTTTGAGGATGGAGTCCGCAGGAAAGCAGAGAGGGCCAAATTGTCCGTGGCATTTGAAAGGGTTCCAGGAGGCAGTGAGAACCAGCATTACTTTTCCCCGCTGGCACCTTTGTTGTGGCAGCAAAAGCTGGACGTTTGTCTTTTTTGCTCCGGAGGCTGCCGAAAGCGAAAATAGGTGCTTTTGAGGATGGAGTCCGCAGGAAAGCAGAGAGGGCCAAATTGTCTGGGGCATTTGAAAGGGTTCCAGGAGGCAGTGAGAACCAGCATTACTTTTCCCCGCTGGCACCTTTGCTGTGGCAGCAAAAGCTGGACGTTTGTCTTTTTTGCTCCGGAGGTTGCCGAAAGCGAAAACAGGTGCTTTTGAGGATGGAGTCCGCAGGAAAGCAGAGAGGGCCAAATTGTCTGTGGCATTTGAAAGGGTTCCAGGAGGCAGTGAGAACGAGCATTACTTTTCCCCGCTGGCACCTTTGCTGTGGCAGCAAAAGCTGGACGTTTGTCTTTTTTGCTCCGGAGGCTGCCGAAAGCGAAAATAGGTTCTTTTGAGGATGGAGTCCGCAGGAAAGCAGAGAGGGCCAAATTGTCTGTGGCATTTGAAAGGGTTCCAGGAGGCAGTGAGAACCAGCATTTCTTTTCCCCGCTGGCACCTTTGCTGTGGCAGCAAAAGCTGGACGTTTGTCTTTTTTGCTCTGGAGGCTGCCGAAAGCGAAAACAGGTGCTTTTGATGATGGAGTCCGCAGGAAAGCAGAGAGGGCCAAATTGTCTTTGGCATTTAAAGAGGTTCCAGGAGGCAGTGAGGACCAGCATTACTTTTCCCCGCTGGCACCTTTGCTGCTGCAGGAAAAGCTGGACGTTTGTCTTTTTACCACCGGATGGCGCCGAAAGTGAAAAAAGGCGCTTTTGAGGATGGAGTCCGCAGGAAAGCAGAGAGGGCCAAATTGTCTGTGGCATTTGAAAGGGTTCCAGGAGGCAGTGAGAACCAGCATTACTTTTCCCCGCTGGCACCTTTGCTGTGGCAGCAAAAGCTGGACGTTTGTCTTTTTTGCTCCGGAGGCTGCCGAAAGCGAAAACAGGTGCTTTTGAGGATGGAGTCCGCAGGAAAGCAGAGAGAGCCAAATTGTCTGGGGCATTTGAAGGAGTTCCAGGAGGCAGTGAGAACCAGCATTACTTTTCCCCGCTGGCACCTTTGCTGTGGCAGCAAAAGCTGGACGTTTGTCTTTTTTGCTCCGGAGGCTGCCGAAAGCGAAAACAGGTGCTTTTGAGGATGGAGTCCGCAGGAAAGCAGAGAGGGCCAAATTGTCTGTGGCATTTGAAAGGGTTCCAGGAGGCAGTGAGAACCAGCATTACTTTTCCCCTCTGGCACCTTTGTTGTGGCAGCAAAAGCTGGACGTTTGTCTTTTTTGCTCCGGAGGCTGCCGAAAGCGAAAATAGGTGCTTTTGAGGATGGAGTCCGCAGGAAAGCAGAGAGGGCCAAATTGTCTGGGGCATTTGAAAGGGTTCCAGGAGGCAGTGAGAACCAGCATTACTTTTCCCCGCTGGCATCTTTGCTGTGGCAGCAAAAGCTGGACGTTTGTCTTTTTTGCTCCGGAGGCTGCCGAAAGCGAAAACAGGTGCTTTTGAGGATGGAGTCCGCAGGAAAGCAGAGAGGGCCAAATTGTCTGGGGCATTTGAAAGGGTTCCAGGAGGCAGTGAGAACCAGCATTACTTTTCCCCGCTGGCACCTTTGTTGTGGCAGCAAAAGCTGGACGTTTGTCTTTTTTGCTCCGGAGGCTGCCGAAAGCGAAAACAGGTGCTTTTGAGGATGGAGTCCGCAGGAAAGCAGAGAGAGCCAAATTGTCTGTGGCATTTGAAGGAGTTCCAGGAGGCAGTGAGAACCAGCATTACTTTTCCCCGCTGGCACCTTTGCTGTGGCAGCAAAAGCTGGACGTTTGTCTTTTTTGCTCCGGAGGCTGCCCAAAGCGAAAACAGGTGCTTTTGAGGATGGAGTCCGCAGGAAAGCAGAGAGAGCCAAATTGTCTGGGGCATTTGAAGGAGTTCCAGGAGGCAGTGAGAACCAGCATTACTTTTCCCTGCTGGCACGTTTGCTGTGGCAGCAAAAGCTGGACGTTTGTCTTTTTTGCTCCGGAGGCTGCCGAAAGCGAAAACAGGTGCTTTTGAGGATGGAGTCCGCAGGAAAGCAGAGAGGGCCAAATTGTCTGTGGCATTTGATAGGGTTCCAGGAGGCAGTGAGAACCAGCATTACTTTTCCCCGCTGGCACCTTTCTGTGGCAGCAAAATCTGGACGTTTGTCTTTTTTGCTCCGGAGGCTGCCGAAAGCGAAAACAGGTGCTTTTGAGGATGGAGTCCGCAGGAAAGCAGAGAGGGCCAAATTGTCTGTGACATTTGAAAGGGTTCCAGGAGGCAGTGAGAACCGGCATTACTTTTCCCCGCTGGCACCTTTGCTGTGGCAGAAAAAGCTGGACGTTTGTCTTTTTTGCTCCGGAGGCTGCCGAAAGCGAAAACAGGTGCTTTTGAGGATGGAGTCCGCAGGAAAGCAGAGAGGGCCAAATTGTCTTTGGCATTTAAAGAGGTTCCAGGAGGCAGTGAGGACCAGCATTACTTTTCCCCGCTGGCACCTTTGCTGCGGCAGCAAAAGCTGGACGTTTGTCATTTTACCACCGGATGGCGCCGAAAGTGAAAATAGGTTCTTTTGAGGATGGAGTCCGCAGGAAAGCAGAGAGGGCCAAATTGTCTGGGGCATTTGAAAGGGTTCCAGGAGGCAGTGAGAACCAGCATTACTTTTCCCCGCTGGCACCTTTGCTGTGGCAGCAAAAGCTGGACGTTTGTCTTTTTTGCTCCGGAGGCTGCCGAAAGCGAAAACAGGTGCTTTTGAGGATGGAGTCCGCAGGAAAGCAGAGAGGGCCAAATTGTCTGTGACATTTGAAAGGGTTCCAGGAGGCAGTGAGAACCAGCATTACTTTTCCCCGCTGGCACCTTTGCTGTGGCAGCAAAAGCTGGACGTTTGTCTTTTTACCACCGGATGGCGCCGAAAGTGAAAAAAGGCGCTTTTGAGGATGGAGTCCGCAGGAAAGCAGAGAGGGCCAAATTGTCTGGGGCATTTGAAAGGGTTCCAGGAGGCAGTGAGAACCAGCATTACTTTTCCCCGCTGGCACCTTTGCTGTGGCAGCAAAAGCTGGACGTTTGTCTTTTTTGCTCCGGAGGCTTCCGAAAGCGAAAACAGGTGCTTTTGAGGATGGAGTCCGCAGGAAAGCAGAGAGGGCCAAATTGTCTGTGGCATTTGAAAGGGTTCCAGGAGGCAGTGAGAACCAGCATTACTTTTCCCCGCTGGCACCTTTGTTGTGGCAGCAAAAGCTGGACGTTTGTCTTTTTTGCTCCGGAGGCTGCCGAAAGCGAAAATAGGTGCTTTTGAGGATGGAGTCCGCAGGAAAGCAGAGAGGGCCAAATTGTCTGGGGCATTTGAAAGGGTTCCAGGAGGCAGTGAGAACCAGCATTACTTTTCCCCGCTGGCACCTTTGCTGTGGCAGCAAAAGCTGGACGTTTGTCTTTTTTGCTCTGGAGGCTGCCGAAAGCAAAAATAGGTTCTTTTGAGGATGGAGTCCGCAGGAAAGCAGAGAGGGCCAAATTGTCTGTGGCATTTGAAAGGGTTCCAGGAGGCAGTGAGAACCAGCATTTCTTTTCCCCGCTGGCACCTTTGCTGTGGCAGCAAAAGCTGGACGTTTGTCTTTTTTGCTCCGGAGGCTACCGAAAGCGAAAACAGGTGCTTTTGATGATGGAGTCCGCAGGAAAGCAGAGAGGGCCAAATTGTCTTTGGCATTTAAAGAGGTTCCAGGAGGCAGTGAGGACCAGCATTACTTTTCCCCGCTGGCACCTTTGCTGCGGCAGCAAAAGCTGGACGTTTGTCTTTTTACCACCGGATGGCGCCGAAAGTGAAAAAAGGCGCTTTTGAGGATAGAGTCCGCAGGAAAGCAGAGAGGGCCAAATTGTCTGGGGCATTTGAAAGGGTTCCAGGAGGCAGTGAGAACCAGCATTACTTTTCCCCGCTGGCACCTTTGCTGTGGCAGCAAAAGCTGGACGTTTGTCTTTTTTGCTCCGGAGGCTGCCGAAAGCGAAAACAGGTGCTTTTGAGGATGGAGTCCGCAGGAAAGCAGAGAGGGCCAAATTGTCCGTGGCATTTGAAAGGGTTCCAGGAGGCAGTGAGAACCAGCATTACTTTTCCCCGCTGGCACCTTTGTTGTGGCAGCAAAAGCTGGACGTTTGTCTTTTTTGCTCCGGAGGCTGCCGAAAGCGAAAACAGGTGCTTTTGAGGATGGAGTCCGCAGGAAAGCAGAGAGGGCCAAATTGTCTGTGGCATTTGAAAGGGTTCCAGGAGGCAGTGAGAACCAGCATTACTTTTCCCCGCTGGCACCTTTGCTGTGGCAGCAAAAGCTGGACGTTTGTCTTTTTTGCTCCGGAGGTTGCCGAAAGCGAAAACAGGTGCTTTTGAGGATGGAGTCCGCAGGAAAGCAGAGAGGGCCAAATTGTCTGTGGCATTTGAAAGGGTTCCAGGAGGCAGTGAGAACGAGCATTACTTTTCCCCGCTGGCACCTTTGCTGTGGCAGCAAAAGCTGGACGTTTGTCTTTTTTGCTCCGGAGGCTGCCGAAAGCGAAAATAGGTTCTTTTGAGGATGGAGTCCGCAGGAAAGCAGAGAGGGCCAAATTGTCTGTGGCATTTGAAAGGGTTCCAGGAGGCAGTGAGAACCAGCATTTCTTTTCCCCGCTGGCACCTTTGCTGTGGCAGCAAAAGCTGGACGTTTGTCTTTTTTGCTCTGGAGGCTGCCGAAAGCGAAAACAGGTTCTTTTGAGGATGGAGTCCACAGGAAAGCAGAGAGGGCCAAATTGTCTTTGGCATTTAAAGAGGTTCCAGGAGGCAGTGAGGACCAGCATTACTTTTCCCCGCTGGCACCTTTGCTGTGGCAGCAAAAGCTGGACGTTTGTCTTTTTACCACCGGATGGCGCCGAAAGTGAAAAAAGGCGCTTTTGAGGATGGAGTCCGCAGGAAAGCAGAGAGGGCCAAATTGTCTGGGGCATTTGAAAGGGTTCCAGGAGGCAGTGAGAACCAGCATTACTTTTCCCCGCTGGCACCTTTGCTGTGGCAGCAAAAGCTGGACGTTTGTCTTTTTTGCTCCGGAGGCTGCCGAAAGCGAAAACAGGTGCTTTTGAGGATGGAGTCCGCAGGAAAGCAGAGAGAGCCAAATTGTCTGGGGCATTTGAAGGAGTTCCAGGAGGCAGTGAGAACCAGCATTACTTTTCCCCGCTGGCACCTTTGCTGTGGCAGCAAAAGCTGGACGTTTGTCTTTTTTGCTCCGGAGGCTGCCGAAAGCGAAAACAGGTGCTTTTGAGGATGGAGTCCGCAGGAAAGCAGAGAGGGCCAAATTGTCTGTGGCATTTGAAAGGGTTCCAGGAGGCAGTGAGAACCAGCATTACTTTTCCCCGCTGGCACCTTTGTTGTGGCAGCAAAAGCTGGACGTTTGTCTTTTTTGCTCCGGAGGCTGCCGAAAGCGAAAATAGGTTCTTTTGAGGATGGAGTCCGCAGGAAAGCAGAGAGGGCCAAATTGTCTGTGGCATTTGAAAGGGTTCCAGGAGGCAGTGAGAACCAGCATTTCTTTTCCCCGCTGGCACCTTTGCTGTGGCAGCAAAAGCTGGACGTTTGTCTTTTTTGCTCTGGAGGCTGCCGAAAGCGAAAACAGGTGCTTTTGATGATGGAGTCCGCAGGAAAGCAGAGAGGGCCAAATTGTCTTTGGCATTTAAAGAGCTTCCAGGAGGCAGTGAGGACCAGCATTACTTTTCCCCGCTGGCACCTTTGCTGCGGCAGCAAAAGCTGGACGTTTGTCTTTTTACCACCGGATGGCGCCGAAAGTGAAAAAAGGCGCTTTTGAGGATAGAGTCCGCAGGAAAGCAGAGAGGGCCAAATTGTCTGTGGCATTTGAAAGGGTTCCAGGAGGCAGTGAGAACCAGCATTACTTTTCCCTGCTGGCACCTTTGTTGTGGCAGCAAAAGCTGGACGTTTGTCTTTTTTGCTCCGGAGGCTGCCGAAAGCGAAAACAGGTGCTTTTGAGGATGGAGTCCGCAGGAAAGCAGAGAGGGCCAAATTGTCCGTGGCATTTGAAAGGGTTCCAGGAGGCAGTGAGAACCAGCATTACTTTTCCCCGCTGGCACCTTTGTTGTGGCAGCAAAAGCTGGACGTTTGTCTTTTTTGCTCCGGAGGCTGCCGAAAGCGAAAACAGGTGCTTTTGAGGATGGAGTCCACAGGAAAGCAGAGAGGGCCAAATTGTCTGGGGCATTTGAAAGGGTTCCAGGAGGCAGTGAGAACCAGCATTACTTTTCCCCGCTGGCACCTTTGCTGTGGCAGCAAAAGCTGGACGTTTGTCTTTTTTGCTCCGGAGGTTGCCGAAAGCGAAAACAGGTGCTTTTGAGGATGGAGTCCGCAGGAAAGCAGAGAGGGCCAAATTGTCTGTGACATTTGAAAGGGTTCCAGGAGGCAGTGAGAACCAGCATTACTTTTCCCCGCTGGCACCTTTGCTGTGGCAGCAAAAGCTGGACGTTTGTCTTTTTTGCTCCGGAGGCTGCCGAAAGCGAAAACAGGTGCTTTTGAGGATGGAGTCCGCAGCAAAGCAGAGAGGGCCAAATTGTCTGTGGCATTTGAAAGGGTTCCAGGAGGCAGTGAGAACCAGCATTACTTTTCCCCGCTGGCACCTTTGTTGTGGCAGCAAAAGCTGGACGTTTGTCTTTTTTGCTCCGGAGGCTGCCGAAAGCGAAAATAGGTGCTTTTGAGGATGGAGTCCGCAGGAAAGCAGAGAGGGCCAAATTGTCTGGGGCATTTGAAAGGGTTCCAGGAGGCAGTGAGAACCAGCATTACTTTTCCCCGCTGGCACCTTTGTTGTGGCAGCAAAAGCTGGACGTTTGTCTTTTTTGCTCCGGAGGCTGCCGAAAGTGAAAACAGGTGCTTTTGATGATGGAGTCCGCAGGAAAGCAGAGAGGGCCAAATTGTCTTTGGCATTTAAAGAGGTTCCAGGAGGCAGTGAGGACCAGCATTACTTTTCCCCGCTGGCACCTTTGCTGCGGCAGCAAAAGCTGGACGTTTGTCTTTTTACCACCGGATGGCGCCGAAAGTGAAAATAGGTTCTTTTGAGGATGGAGTCCGCAGGAAAGCAGAGAGGGCCAAATTGTCTGGGGCATTTGAAAGGGTTCCAGGAGGCAGTGAGAACCAGCATTACTTTTCCCCGCTGGCACCTTTGCTGTGGCAGCAAAAGCTGGACGTTTGTCTTTTTTGCTCCGGAGGCTGCCGAAAGCGAAAACAGGTGCTTTTGAGGATGGAGTCCGCAGGAAAGCAGAGAGGGCCAAATTGTCTGTGACATTTGAAAGGGTTCCAGGAGGCAGTGAGAACCAGCATTACTTTTCCCCGCTGGCACCTTTGCTGTGGCAGCAAAAGCTGGACGTTTGTCTTTTTACCACCGGATGGCGCCGAAAGTGAAAAAAGGCGCTTTTGAGGATGGAGTCCGCAGGAAAGCAGAGAGGGCCAAATTGTCTGGGGCATTTGAAAGGGTTCCAGGAGGCTGTGAGAACCAGCATTACTTTTCCCCGCTGGCACCTTTGCTGTGGCAGCAAAAGCTGGACGTTTGTCTTTTTTGCTCCGGAGGCTGCCGAAAGCGAAAACAGGTGCTTTTGAGGATGGAGTCCGCAGGAAAGCAGAGAGGGCCAAATTGTCTGTGACATTTGAAAGGGTTCCAGGAGGCAGTGAGAACCAGCATTACTTTTCCCCGCTGGCACCTTTGCTGTGGCAGCAAAAGCTGGACGTTTGTCTTTTTTGCTCCGGAGGCTGCCGAAAGCGAAAACAGGTGCTTTTGAGGATGGAGTCCGCAGGAAAGCAGAGAGGGCCAAATTGTCTGTGGCATTTGAAAGGGTTCCAGGAGGCAGTGAGAACCAGCATTACTTTTCCCCGCTGGCACCTTTGTTGTGGCAGCAAAAGCTGGACGTTTGTCTTTTTTGCTCCGGAGGCTGCCGAAAGCGAAAATAGGTGCTTTTGAGGATGGAGTCCGCAGGAAAGCAGAGAGGGCCAAATTGTCTGGGGCATTTGAAAGGGTTCCAGGAGGCAGTGAGAACCAGCAACACTTTTCCCCGCTGGCACCTTTGCTGTGGCAGCAAAAGCTGGACGTTTGTCTTTTTTGCTCTGGAGGCTGCCGAAAGCGAAAATAGGTTCTTTTGAGGATGGAGTCCGCAGGAAAGCAGAGAGGGCCAAATTGTCTGTGGCATTTGAAAGGGTTCCAGGAGGCAGTGAGAACCAGCATTTCTTTTCCCCGCTGGCACCTTTGCTGTGGCAGCAAAAGCTGGACGTTTGTCTTTTTTGCTCTGGAGGCTGCCGAAAGCGAAAACAGGTGCTTTTGATGATGGAGTCCGCAGGAAAGCAGAGAGGGCCAAATTGTCTTTGGCATTTAAAGAGGTTCCAGGAGGCAGTGAGGACCAGCATTACTTTTCCCCGCTGGCACCTTTGCTGCGGCAGCAAAAGCTGGACGTTTGTATTTTTACCACCGGATGGCGCCGAAAGTGAAAAAAGGCGCTTTTGAGGATAGAGTCCGCAGGAAAGCAGAGAGGGCCAAATTGTCTGGGGCATTTGAAAGGGTTCCAGGAGGCAGTGAGAACCAGCATTACTTTTCCCCGCTGGCACCTTTGCTGTGGCAGCAAAAGCTGGACGTTTGTCTTTTTTGCTCCGGAGGCTGCCGAAAGCGAAAACAGGTGCTTTTGAGGATGGAGTCCGCAGGAAAGCAGAGAGGGCCAAATTGTCCGTGGCATTTGAAAGGGTTCCAGGAGGCAGTGAGAACCAGCATTACTTTTCCCCGCTGGCACCTTTGTTGTGGCAGCAAAAGCTGGACGTTTGTCTTTTTTGCTCCGGAGGCTGCCGAAAGCGAAAACAGGTGCTTTTGAGGATGGAGTCCGCAGGAAAGCAGAGAGGGCCAAATTGTCTGGGGCATTTGAAAGGGTTCCAGGAGGCAGTGAGAACCAGCATTACTTTTCCCCGCTGGCACCTTTGCTGTGGCAGCAAAAGCTGGACGTTTGTCTTTTTTGCTCCGGAGGTTGCCGAAAGCGAAAACAGGTGCTTTTGATGATGGATTCCGCAGGAAAGCAGAGAGGGCCAAATTGTCTGTGGCATTTGAAAGGGTTCCAGGACGCAGTGAGAACCAGCATTACTTTTCCCCGCTGGCACCTTTGCTGTGGCAGCAAAAGCTGGACGTTTGTCTTTTTTGCTCCGGAGGCTGCCGAAAGCGAAAATAGGTTCTTTTGAGGATGGAGTCCGCAGGAAAGCAGAGAGGGCCAAATTGTCTGTGGCATTTGAAAGGGTTCCAGGAGGAAGTGAGAACCAGCATTTCTTTTCCCCGCTGGCACCTTTGCTGTGGCAGCAAAAGCTGGACGTTTGTCTTTTTTGCTCTGGAGGCTGCCGAAAGCGAAAACAGGTGCTTTTGATGATGGAGTCCGCAGGAAAGCAGAGAGGGCCAAATTGTCTTTGGCATTTAAAGAGGTTCCAGGAGGCAGTGAGGACCAGCATTACTTTTCCCCGCTGGCACCTTTGCTGCGGCAGCAAAAGCTGGACGTTTGTCTTTTTACCACCGGATGGCGCCGAAAGTGAAAAAAGGCGCTTTTGAGGATAGAGTCCGCAGGAAAGCAGAGAGGGCCAAATTGTCTGGGGCATTTGAAAGGGTTCCAGGAGGCAGTGAGAACCAGCATTACTTTTCCCCGCTGGCACCTTTGCTGTGGCAGCAAAAGCTGGACGTTTGTCTTTTTTGCTCCGGAGGCTGCCGAAAGCGAAAACAGGTGCTTTTGAGGATGGAGTCCGCAGGAAAGCAGAGAGGGCCAAATTGTCTGGGGCATTTGAAAGGGTTCCAGGAGGCAGTGAGAACCAGCATTACTTTTCCCCGCTGGCACCTTTGCTGTGGCAGCAAAAGCTGGACGTTTGTCTTTTTTGCTCCGGAGGCTGCCGAAAGCGAAAACAGCTGCTTTTGAGGATGGAGTCCGCAGGAAAGCAGAGAGAGCCAAATTGTCTGGGGCATTTGAAGGAGTTCCAGGAGGCAGTGAGAACCAGCATTACTTTTCCCTGCTGGCACGTTTGCTGTGGCAGCAAAAGCTGGACGTTTGTCTTTTTTGCTCCGGAGGCTGCCGAAAGCGAAAACAGGTGCTTTTGAGGATGGAGTCCGCAGGAAAGCAGAGAGGGCCAAATTGTCTGTGGCATTTGAAAGGGTTCCAGGAGGCAGTGAGAACGAGCATTACTTTTCCCCGCTGGCACCTTTGCTGTGGCAGCAAAAGCTGGACGTTTGTCTTTTTTGCTCCGGAGGCTGCCGAAAGCGAAAATAGGTTCTTTTGAGGATGGAGTCCGCAGGAAAGCAGAGAGGGCCAAATTGTCTGTGGCATTTGAAAGGGTTCCAGGAGGCAGTGAGAACCAGCATTTCTTTTCCCCGCTGGCACCTTTGCTGTGGCAGCAAAAGCTGGACGTTTGTCTTTTTTGCTCTGGAGGCTGCCGAAAGCGAAAACTGGTGCTTTTGATGATGGAGTCCGCAGGAAAGCAGAGAGGGCCAAATTGTCTTTGGCATTTAAAGAGGTTCCAGGAGGCAGTGAGGACCAGCATTACTTTTCCCCGCTGGCACCTTTGCTGCGGCAGCAAAAGCTGGACGTTTGTCTTTTTACCACCGGATGGCGCCGAAAGTGAAAATAGGTTCTTTTGAGGATGGAGTCCGCAGGAAAGCAGAGAGGGCCAAATTGTCTGGGGCATTTGAAAGGGTTCCAGGAGGCAGTGAGAACCAGCATTACTTTTCCCCGCTGGCACCTTTGCTGTGGCAGCAAAAGCTGGACGTTTGTCTTTTTTGCTCCGGAGGCTGCCGAAAGCGAAAACAGGTGCTTTTGAGGATGGAGTCCGCAGGAAAGCAGAGAGGGCCAAATTGTCTGTGACATTTGAAAGGGTTCCAGGAGGCAGTGAGAACCAGCATTACTTTTCCCCGCTGGCACCTTTGCTGTGGCAGCAAAAGCTGGACGTTTGTCTTTTTACCACCGGATGGCGCCGAAAGTGAAAAAAGGCGCTTTTGAGGATGGAGTCCGCAGGAAAGCAGAGAGGGCCAAATTGTCTGGGGCATTTGAAAGGGTTCCAGGAGGCAGTGAGAACCAGCATTACTTTTCCCCGCTGGCACCTTTGCTGTGGCAGCAAAAGCTGGACGTTTGTCTTTTTTGCTCCGGAGGTTGCCGAAAGCGAAAACAGGTGCTTTTGAGGATGGAGTCCGCAGGAAAGCAGAGAGGGCCAAATTGTCTGTGACATTTGAAAGGGTTCCAGGAGGCAGTGAGAACCAGCATTACTTTTCCCCGCTGGCACCTTTGCTGTGGCAGCAAAAGCTGGACGTTTGTCTTTTTTGCTCCGGAGGCTGCCGAAAGCGAAAACAGGTGCTTTTGAGGATGGAGTCCGCAGCAAAGCAGAGAGGGCCAAATTGTCTGTGGCATTTGAAAGGGTTCCAGGAGGCAGTGAGAACCAGCATTACTTTTCCCCGCTGGCACCTTTGTTGTGGCAGCAAAAGCTGGACGTTTGTCTTTTTTGCTCCGGAGGCTGCCGAAAGCGAAAATAGGTGCTTTTGAGGATGGAGTCCGCAGGAAAGCAGAGAGGGCCAAATTGTCTGGGGCATTTGAAAGGGTTCCAGGAGGCAGTGAGAACCAGCATTACTTTTCCCCGCTGGCACCTTTGTTGTGGCAGCAAAAGCTGGACGTTTGTCTTTTTTGCTCCGGAGGCTGCCGAAAGTGAAAACAGGTGCTTTTGATGATGGAGTCCGCAGGAAAGCAGAGAGGGCCAAATTGTCTTTGGCATTTAAAGAGGTTCCAGGAGGCAGTGAGGACCAGCATTACTTTTCCCCGCTGGCACCTTTGCTGCGGCAGCAAAAGCTGGACGTTTGTCTTTTTACCACCGGATGGCGCCGAAAGTGAAAATAGGTTCTTTTGAGGATGGAGTCCGCAGGAAAGCAGAGAGGGCCAAATTGTCTGGGGCATTTGAAAGGGTTCCAGGAGGCAGTGAGAACCAGCATTACTTTTCCCCGCTGGCACCTTTGCTGTGGCAGCAAAAGCTGGACGTTTGTCTTTTTTGCTCCGGAGGCTGCCGAAAGCGAAAACAGGTGCTTTTGAGGATGGAGTCCGCAGGAAAGCAGAGAGGGCCAAATTGTCTGTGACATTTGAAAGGGTTCCAGGAGGCAGTGAGAACCAGCATTACTTTTCCCCGCTGGCACCTTTGCTGTGGCAGCAAAAGCTGGACGTTTGTCTTTTTACCACCGGATGGCGCCGAAAGTGAAAAAAGGCGCTTTTGAGGATGGAGTCCGCAGGAAAGCAGAGAGGGCCAAATTGTCTGGGGCATTTGAAAGGGTTCCAGGAGGCTGTGAGAACCAGCATTACTTTTCCCCGCTGGCACCTTTGCTGTGGCAGCAAAAGCTGGACGTTTGTCTTTTTTGCTCCGGAGGCTGCCGAAAGCGAAAACAGGTGCTTTTGAGGATGGAGTCCGCAGGAAAGCAGAGAGGGCCAAATTGTCTGTGACATTTGAAAGGGTTCCAGGAGGCAGTGAGAACCAGCATTACTTTTCCCCGCTGGCACCTTTGCTGTGGCAGCAAAAGCTGGACGTTTGTCTTTTTTGCTCCGGAGGCTGCCGAAAGCGAAAACAGGTGCTTTTGAGGATGGAGTCCGCAGGAAAGCAGAGAGGGCCAAATTGTCTGTGGCATTTGAAAGGGTTCCAGGAGGCAGTGAGAACCAGCATTACTTTTCCCCGCTGGCACCTTTGTTGTGGCAGCAAAAGCTGGACGTTTGTCTTTTTTGCTCCGGAGGCTGCCGAAAGCGAAAATAGGTGCTTTTGAGGATGGAGTCCGCAGGAAAGCAGAGAGGGCCAAATTGTCTGGGGCATTTGAAAGGGTTCCAGGAGGCAGTGAGAACCAGCAACACTTTTCCCCGCTGGCACCTTTGCTGTGGCAGCAAAAGCTGGACGTTTGTCTTTTTTGCTCTGGAGGCTGCCGAAAGCGAAAATAGGTTCTTTTGAGGATGGAGTCCGCAGGAAAGCAGAGAGGGCCAAATTGTCTGTGGCATTTGAAAGGGTTCCAGGAGGCAGTGAGAACCAGCATTTCTTTTCCCCGCTGGCACCTTTGCTGTGGCAGCAAAAGCTGGACGTTTGTCTTTTTTGCTCTGGAGGCTGCCGAAAGCGAAAACAGGTGCTTTTGATGATGGAGTCCGCAGGAAAGCAGAGAGGGCCAAATTGTCTTTGGCATTTAAAGAGGTTCCAGGAGGCAGTGAGGACCAGCATTACTTTTCCCCGCTGGCACCTTTGCTGCGGCAGCAAAAGCTGGACGTTTGTATTTTTACCACCGGATGGCGCCGAAAGTGAAAAAAGGCGCTTTTGAGGATAGAGTCCGCAGGAAAGCAGAGAGGGCCAAATTGTCTGGGGCATTTGAAAGGGTTCCAGGAGGCAGTGAGAACCAGCATTACTTTTCCCCGCTGGCACCTTTGCTGTGGCAGCAAAAGCTGGACGTTTGTCTTTTTTGCTCCGGAGGCTGCCGAAAGCGAAAACAGGTGCTTTTGAGGATGGAGTCCGCAGGAAAGCAGAGAGGGCCAAATTGTCCGTGGCATTTGAAAGGGTTCCAGGAGGCAGTGAGAACCAGCATTACTTTTCCCCGCTGGCACCTTTGTTGTGGCAGCAAAAGCTGGACGTTTGTCTTTTTTGCTCCGGAGGCTGCCGAAAGCGAAAACAGGTGCTTTTGAGGATGGAGTCCGCAGGAAAGCAGAGAGGGCCAAATTGTCTGGGGCATTTGAAAGGGTTCCAGGAGGCAGTGAGAACCAGCATTACTTTTCCCCGCTGGCACCTTTGCTGTGGCAGCAAAAGCTGGACGTTTGTCTTTTTTGCTCCGGAGGTTGCCGAAAGCGAAAACAGGTGCTTTTGATGATGGATTCCGCAGGAAAGCAGAGAGGGCCAAATTGTCTGTGGCATTTGAAAGGGTTCCAGGACGCAGTGAGAACCAGCATTACTTTTCCCCGCTGGCACCTTTGCTGTGGCAGCAAAAGCTGGACGTTTGTCTTTTTTGCTCCGGAGGCTGCCGAAAGCGAAAATAGGTTCTTTTGAGGATGGAGTCCGCAGGAAAGCAGAGAGGGCCAAATTGTCTGTGGCATTTGAAAGGGTTCCAGGAGGAAGTGAGAACCAGCATTTCTTTTCCCCGCTGGCACCTTTGCTGTGGCAGCAAAAGCTGGACGTTTGTCTTTTTTGCTCTGGAGGCTGCCGAAAGCGAAAACAGGTGCTTTTGATGATGGAGTCCGCAGGAAAGCAGAGAGGGCCAAATTGTCTTTGGCATTTAAAGAGGTTCCAGGAGGCAGTGAGGACCAGCATTACTTTTCCCCGCTGGCACCTTTGCTGCGGCAGCAAAAGCTGGACGTTTGTCTTTTTACCACCGGATGGCGCCGAAAGTGAAAAAAGGCGCTTTTGAGGATAGAGTCCGCAGGAAAGCAGAGAGGGCCAAATTGTCTGGGGCATTTGAAAGGGTTCCAGGAGGCAGTGAGAACCAGCATTACTTTTCCCCGCTGGCACCTTTGCTGTGGCAGCAAAAGCTGGACGTTTGTCTTTTTTGCTCCGGAGGCTGCCGAAAGCGAAAACAGGTGCTTTTGAGGATGGAGTCCGCAGGAAAGCAGAGAGGGCCAAATTGTCTGGGGCATTTGAAAGGGTTCCAGGAGGCAGTGAGAACCAGCATTACTTTTCCCCGCTGGCACCTTTGCTGTGGCAGCAAAAGCTGGACGTTTGTCTTTTTTGCTCCGGAGGCTGCCGAAAGCGAAAACAGCTGCTTTTGAGGATGGAGTCCGCAGGAAAGCAGAGAGAGCCAAATTGTCTGGGGCATTTGAAGGAGTTCCAGGAGGCAGTGAGAACCAGCATTACTTTTCCCTGCTGGCACGTTTGCTGTGGCAGCAAAA
Organism: Vanellus vanellus; assembly: GCF_965231255.1. Classification (NCBI taxonomy): domain Eukaryota; kingdom Metazoa; phylum Chordata; class Aves; order Charadriiformes; family Charadriidae; genus Vanellus; species Vanellus vanellus. The sequence continues at coordinate 21,269 of NW_028127808.1, forward strand.
GCTGGACGTTTGTCTTTTTTGCTCCGGAGGCTGCCGAAAGCGAAAACAGGTGCTTTTGAGGATGGAGTCCGCAGGAAAGCAGAGAGGGCCAAATTGTCTGTGGCATTTGAAAGGGTTCCAGGAGGCAGTGAGAACGAGCATTACTTTTCCCCGCTGGCACCTTTGCTGTGGCAGCAAAAGCTGGACGTTTGTCTTTTTTGCTCCGGAGGCTGCCGAAAGCGAAAATAGGTTCTTTTGAGGATGGAGTCCGCAGGAAAGCAGAGAGGGCCAAATTGTCTGTGGCATTTGAAAGGGTTCCAGGAGGCAGTGAGAACCAGCATTTCTTTTCCCCGCTGGCACCTTTGCTGTGGCAGCAAAAGCTGGACGTTTGTCTTTTTTGCTCTGGAGGCTGCCGAAAGCGAAAACTGGTGCTTTTGATGATGGAGTCCGCAGGAAAGCAGAGAGGGCCAAATTGTCTTTGGCATTTAAAGAGGTTCCAGGAGGCAGTGAGGACCAGCATTACTTTTCCCCGCTGGCACCTTTGCTGCGGCAGCAAAAGCTGGACGTTTGTCTTTTTACCACCGGATGGCGCCGAAAGTGAAAATAGGTTCTTTTGAGGATGGAGTCCGCAGGAAAGCAGAGAGGGCCAAATTGTCTGGGGCATTTGAAAGGGTTCCAGGAGGCAGTGAGAACCAGCATTACTTTTCCCCGCTGGCACCTTTGCTGTGGCAGCAAAAGCTGGACGTTTGTCTTTTTTGCTCCGGAGGCTGCCGAAAGCGAAAACAGGTGCTTTTGAGGATGGAGTCCGCAGGAAAGCAGAGAGGGCCAAATTGTCTGTGACATTTGAAAGGGTTCCAGGAGGCAGTGAGAACCAGCATTACTTTTCCCCGCTGGCACCTTTGCTGTGGCAGCAAAAGCTGGACGTTTGTCTTTTTACCACCGGATGGCGCCGAAAGTGAAAAAAGGCGCTTTTGAGGATGGAGTCCGCAGGAAAGCAGAGAGGGCCAAATTGTCTGGGGCATTTGAAAGGGTTCCAGGAGGCTGTGAGAACCAGCATTACTTTTCCCCGCTGGCACCTTTGCTGTGGCAGCAAAAGCTGGACGTTTGTCTTTTTTGCTCCGGAGGCTGCCGAAAGCGAAAACAGGTGCTTTTGAGGATGGAGTCCGCAGGAAAGCAGAGAGGGCCAAATTGTCTGTGACATTTGAAAGGGTTCCAGGAGGCAGTGAGAACCAGCATTACTTTTCCCCGCTGGCACCTTTGCTGTGGCAGCAAAAGCTGGACGTTTGTCTTTTTTGCTCCGGAGGCTGCCGAAAGCGAAAACAGGTGCTTTTGAGGATGGAGTCCGCAGGAAAGCAGAGAGGGCCAAATTGTCTGTGGCATTTGAAAGGGTTCCAGGAGGCAGTGAGAACCAGCATTACTTTTCCCCGCTGGCACCTTTGTTGTGGCAGCAAAAGCTGGACGTTTGTCTTTTTTGCTCCGGAGGCTGCCGAAAGCGAAAATAGGTGCTTTTGAGGATGGAGTCCGCAGGAAAGCAGAGAGGGCCAAATTGTCTGGGGCATTTGAAAGGGTTCCAGGAGGCAGTGAGAACCAGCAACACTTTTCCCCGCTGGCACCTTTGCTGTGGCAGCAAAAGCTGGACGTTTGTCTTTTTTGCTCTGGAGGCTGCCGAAAGCGAAAATAGGTTCTTTTGAGGATGGAGTCCGCAGGAAAGCAGAGAGGGCCAAATTGTCTGTGGCATTTGAAAGGGTTCCAGGAGGCAGTGAGAACCAGCATTTCTTTTCCCCGCTGGCACCTTTGCTGTGGCAGCAAAAGCTTGACGTTTGTCTTTTTTGCTCCGGAGGCTACCGAAAGCGAAAACAGGTGCTTTTGATGATGGAGTCCGCAGGAAAGCAGAGAGGGCCAAATTGTCTGTGGCATTTGAAAGGGTTCCAGGAGGCAGTGAGAACCAGCATTTCTTTTCCCCGCTGGCACCTTTGCTGTGGCAGCAAAAGCTGGACGTTTGTCTTTTTTGCTCTGGAGGCTGCCGAAAGCGAAAACAGGTGCTTTTGATGATGGAGTCCGCAGGAAAGCAGAGAGGGCCAAATTGTCTTTGGCATTTAAAGAGGTTCCAGGAGGCAGTGAGGACCAGCATTACTTTTCCCCGCTGGCACCTTTGCTGCGGCAGCAAAAGCTGGACGTTTGTCTTTTTACCACCGGATGGCGCCGAAAGTGAAAAAAGGCGCTTTTGAGGATAGAGTCCGCAGGAAAGCAGAGAGGGCCAAATTGTCTGGGGCATTTGAAAGGGTTCCAGGAGGCAGTGAGAACCAGCATTACTTTTCCCCGCTGGCACCTTTGCTGTGGCAGCAAAAGCTGGACGTTTGTCTTTTTTGCTCCGGAGGCTGCCGAAAGCGAAAACAGGTGCTTTTGAGGATGGAGTCCGCAGGAAAGCAGAGAGGGCCAAATTGTCCGTGGCATTTGAAAGGGTTCCAGGAGGCAGTGAGAACCAGCATTACTTTTCCCCGCTGGCACCTTTGTTGTGGCAGCAAAAGCTGGACGTTTGTCTTTTTTGCTCCGGAGGCTGCCGAAAGCGAAAACAGGTGCTTTTGAGGATGGAGTCCGCAGGAAAGCAGAGAGGGCCAAATTGTCTGGGGCATTTGAAAGGGTTCCAGGAGGCAGTGAGAACCAGCATTACTTTTCCCCGCTGGCACCTTTGCTGTGGCAGCAAAAGCTGGACGTTTGTCTTTTTTGCTCCGGAGGTTGCCGAAAGCGAAAACAGGTGCTTTTGATGATGGATTCCGCAGGAAAGCAGAGAGGGCCAAATTGTCTGTGGCATTTGAAAGGGTTCCAGGACGCAGTGAGAACCAGCATTACTTTTCCCCGCTGGCACCTTTGCTGTGGCAGCAAAAGCTGGACGTTTGTCTTTTTTGCTCCGGAGGCTGCCGAAAGCGAAAATAGGTTCTTTTGAGGATGGAGTCCGCAGGAAAGCAGAGAGGGCCAAATTGTCTGTGGCATTTGAAAGGGTTCCAGGAGGAAGTGAGAACCAGCATTTCTTTTCCCCGCTGGCACCTTTGCTGTGGCAGCAAAAGCTGGACGTTTGTCTTTTTTGCTCTGGAGGCTGCCGAAAGCGAAAACAGGTGCTTTTGATGATGGAGTCCGCAGGAAAGCAGAGAGGGCAATTGTCTTTGGCATTTAAAGAGGTTCCAGGAGGCAGTGAGGACCAGCATTACTTTTCCCCGCTGGCACCTTTGCTGCGGCAGCAAAAGCTGGACGTTTGTCTTTTTACCACCGGATGGCGCCGAAAGTGAAAAAAGGCGCTTTTGAGGATAGAGTCCGCAGGAAAGCAGAGAGGGCCAAATTGTCTGGGGCATTTGAAAGGGTTCCAGGAGGCAGTGAGAACCAGCATTACTTTTCCCCGCTGGCACCTTTGCTGTGGCAGCAAAAGCTGGACGTTTGTCTTTTTTGCTCCGGAGGCTGCCGAAAGCGAAAACAGGTGCTTTTGAGGATGGAGTCCGCAGGAAAGCAGAGAGGGCCAAATTGTCTGGGGCATTTGAAAGGGTTCCAGGAGGCAGTGAGAACCAGCATTACTTTTCCCCGCTGGCACCTTTGCTGTGGCAGCAAAAGCTGGACGTTTGTCTTTTTTGCTCCGGAGGCTGCCGAAAGCGAAAACAGCTGCTTTTGAGGATGGAGTCCGCAGGAAAGCAGAGAGAGCCAAATTGTCTGTGGCATTTGAAGGAGTTCCAGGAGGCAGTGAGAACCAGCATTACTTTTCCCTGCTGGCACGTTTGCTGTGGCAGCAAAAGCTGGACGTTTGTCTTTTTTGCTCCGGAGGCTGCCGAAAGCGAAAACAGGTGCTTTTGAGGATGGAGTCCGCAGGAAAGCAGAGAGGGCCAAATTGTCTGTGGCATTTGAAAGGGTTCCAGGAGGCAGTGAGAACCAGCATTACTTTTCCCCGCTGGCACCTTTGCTGTGGCAGCAAAAGCTGGACGTTTGTCTTTTTTGCTCCGGAGGCTGCCGAAAGCGAAAATAGGTTCTTTTGAGGATGGAGTCCGCAGGAAAGCAGAGAGGGCCAAATTGTCTGTGGCATTTGAAAGGGTTCCAGGAGGCAGTGAGAACCAGCATTTCTTTTCCCCGCTGGCACCTTTGCTGTGGCAGCAAAAGCTGGACGTTTGTCTTTTTTGCTCTGGAGGCTGCCGAAAGCGAAAACTGGTGCTTTTGATGATGGAGTCCGCAGGAAAGCAGAGAGGGCCAAATTGTCTTTGGCATTTAAAGAGGTTCCAGGAGGCAGTGAGGACCAGAATTACTTTTCCCCGCTGGCACCTTTGCTGCTGCAGGAAAAGCTGGACGTTTGTCTTTTTACCACCGGATGGCGCCGAAAGTGAAAAAAGGCGCTTTTGAGGATGGATTCCGCAGGAAAGCAGAGAGGGCCAAATTGTCTGTGGCATTTGAAAGGGTTCCAGGAGGCAGTGAGAACCAGCATTACTTTTCCCCGCTGGAACCTTTGCTGTGGCAGCAAAAGCTGGACGTTTGTCTTTTTTGCTCCGGAGGCTGCCGAAAGCGAAAACAGGTGCTTTTGAGGATGGAGTTTGCAGGAAAGCAGAGAGAGCCAAATTGTCTGGGGCATTTGAAGGAGTTCCAGGAGGCAGTGAGAACCAGCATTACTTTTCCCCGCTGGCACCTTTGCTGTGGCAGCAAAAGCTGGACGTTTGTCTTTTTTGCTCCGGAGGCTGCCGAAAGCGAAAACAGGTGCTTTTGAGGATGGAGTCCGCAGGAAAGCAGAGAGGGCCAAATTGTCTGTGGCATTTGAAAGGGTTCCAGGAGGCAGTGAGAACCAGCATTACTTTTCCCCGCTGGCACCTTTGCTGTGGCAGCAAAAGCTGGACGTTTGTCTTTTTTGCTCCGGAGGCTGCTGAAAGCGAAAACAGGTGCTTTTGAGGATGGAGTCCGCAGGAAAGCAGAGAGGGCCAAATTGTCTGTGGCATTTGAAAGGGTTCCAGGAGGCAGTGAGAACCAGCATTACTTTTCCCCGCTGGCACCTTTGTTGTGGCAGCAAAAGCTGGACGTTTGTCTTTTTTGCTCCGGAGGCCGCCGAAAGCGAAAACAGGTGCTTTTGAGGATGGAGTCCGCAGGAAAGCAGAGAGGGCCAAATTGTCTGTGGCATTTGAAAGGGTTCCAGGAGGCAGTGAGAACCAGCATTACTTTTCCCTGCTGGCACGTTTGCTGTGACAGCAAAAGCTGGACGTTTGTCTTTTTTGCTCCGGAGGCTGCCGAAAGCGAAAACAGGTGCTTTTGAGGATGGAGTACGCAGGAAAGCAGAGAGGGCCAAATTGTCTGTGGCATTTGAAAGGGTTCCAGGAGGCAGTGAGAACGAGCATTACTTTTCCCCGCTGGCACCTTTGTTGTGGCAGCAAAAGCTGGACGTTTGTCTTTTTTGCTCCGGAGGCTGCCGAAAGCGAAAATAGGTGCTTTTGAGGATGGAGTCCGCAGGAAAGCAGAGAGGGCCAAATTGTCTGGGGCATTTGAAAGGGTTCCAGGAGGCAGTGAGAACCAGCATTACTTTTCCCCGCTGGCACCTTTGCTGTGGCAGCAAAAGCTGGACGTTTGTCTTTTTTGCTCCGGAGGCTGCCGAAAGCGAAAACAGGTGCTTTTGAGGATGGAGTCCGCAGGAAAGCAGAGAGGGCCAAATTGTCTGGGGCATTTGAAAGGGTTCCAGGAGGCAGTGAGAACCAGCATTACTTTTCCCCGCTGGCACCTTTGCTGTGGCAGCAAAAGCTGGACGTTTGTCTTTTTTGCTCCGGAGGCTGCCGAAAGCGAAAACAGGTGCTTTTGAGGATGGAGTCCGCAGGAAAGCAGAGAGAGCCAAATTGTCTGTGGCATTTGAAGGAGTTCCAGGAGGCAGTGAGAACCAGCATTACTTTTCCCCGCTGGCACCTTTGCTGTGGCAGCAAAAGCTGGACGTTTGTCTTTTTTGCTCCGGAGGCTGCCGAAAGCGAAAACAGGTGCTTTTGAGGATGGAGTCCGCAGGAAAGCAGAGAGGGCCAAATTGTCTGGGGCATTTGAAAGGGTTCCAGGAGGCAGTGAGAACCAGCATTACTTTTCCCCGTTGGCACCTTTGCTGTGGCAGCAAAAGCTGGACGTTTGTCTTTTTTGCTCCGGAGGCTGCCGAAAGCGAAAACAGGTGCTTTTGAGGATGGAGTCCGCAGGAAAGCAGAGAGAGCCAAATTGTCTGGGGCATTTGAAGGAGTTCCAGGAGGCAGTGAGAACCAGCATTACTTTTCCCTGCTGGCACGTTTGCTGTGGCAGCAAAAGCTGGACGTTTGTCTTTTTTGCTCCGGAGGCTGCCGAAAGCGAAAACAGGTGCTTTTGAGGATGGAGTCCGCAGGAAAGCAGAGAGGGCCAAATTGTCTGTGGCATTTGATAGGGTTCCAGGAGGCAGTGAGAACCAGCATTACTTTTCCCCGCTGGCACCTTTGTTGTGGCAGCAAAAGCTGGACGTTTGTCTTTTTTGCTCCGGAGGCTGCCGAAAGCGAAAACAGGTGCTTTTGAGGATGGAGTCCGCAGGAAAGCAGAGAGGGCCAAATTGTCTGTGGCATTTGAAAGGGTTCCAGGAGGCAGTGAGAACCAGCATTACTTTTCCCCGCTGGCACCTTTGCTGTGGCAGCAAAAGCTGGACGTTTGTCTTTTTTGCTCCGGAGGCTGCCGAAAGCGAAAACAGGTGCTTTTGAGGATGGAGTCCGCAGCAAAGCAGAGAGGGCCAAATTGTCTGGGGCATTTGAAAGGGTTCCAGGAGGCAGTGAGAACCAGCATTACTTTTCCCCGCTGGCACCTTTGCTGTGGCAGCAAAAGCTGGACGTTTGTCTTTTTTGCTCCGGAGGCTGCCGAAAGCGAAAACAGCTGCTTTTGAGGATGGAGTCCGCAGGAAAGCAGAGAGGGCCAAATTGTCTTTGGCATTTAAAGAGGTTCCAGGAGGCAGTGAGGACCAGCATTACTTTTCCCCGCTGGCACCTTTGCTGCGGCAGCAAAAGCTGGACGTTTGTCTTTTTACCACCGGATGGCGCCGAAAGTGAAAATAGGTTCTTTTGAGGATGGAGTCCACAGGAAAGCAGAGAGGGCCAAATTGTCTGGGGCATTTGAAAGGGTTCCAGGAGGCAGTGAGAACCAGCATTACTTTTCCCCGCTGGCACCTTTGCTGTGGCAGCAAAAGCTGGACGTTTGTCTTTTTTGCTCCGGAGGCTGCCGAAAGCGAAAACAGGTGCTTTTGAGGATGGAGTCCGCAGGAAAGCAGAGAGGGCCAAATTGTCTGTGGCATTTGAAAGGGTTCCAGGAGGCAGTGAGAACCAGCATTACTTTTCCCCGCTGGCACCTTTGCTGTGGCAGCAAAAGCTGGACGTTTGTCTTTTTACCACCGGATGGCGCCGAAAGTGAAAAAAGGCGCTTTTGAGGATGGAGTCCGCAGGAAAGCAGAGAGGGCCAAATTGTCTGGGGCATTTGAAAGGGTTCCAGGAGGCTGTGAGAACCAGCATTACTTTTCCCCGCTGGCACCTTTGCTGTGGCAGCAAAAGCTGGACGTTTGTCTTTTTTGCTCCGGAGGCTGCCAAAAGCGAAAACAGGTGCTTTTGAGGATGGAGTCCGCAGGAAAGCAGAGAGGGCCAAATTGTCTGTGACATTTGAAAGGGTTCCAGGAGGCAGTGAGAACCAGCATTACTTTTCCCCGCTGGCACCTTTGCTGTGGCAGCAAAAGCTGGACATTTGTCTTTTTTGCTCCGGAGGCTGCCGAAAGCGAAAACAGGTGCTTTTGAGGATGGAGTCCGCAGGAAAGCAGAGAGGGCCAAATTGTCTGGGGCATTTGAAAGGGTTCCAGGAGGCAGTGAGAACCAGCATTACTTTTCCCCGCTGGCACCTTTGCTGTGGCAGCAAAAGCTGGACGTTTGTCTTTTTTGCTCCGGAGGCTGCCGAAAGCGAAAACAGGTGCTTTTGAGGATGGAGTCCGCAGGAAAGCAGAGAGAGCCAAATTGTCTGGGGCATTTGAAGGAGTTCCAGGAGGCAGTGAGAACCAGCATTACTTTTCCCCGCTGGCACCTTTGCTGTGGCAGCAAAAGCTGGACGTTTGTCTTTTTTGCTCCGGAGGCTGCCGAAAGCGAAAACAGGTGCTTTTGAGGATGGAGTCCGCAGGAAAGCAAAGAGGGCCAAATTGTCTGTGGCATTTGAAAGGGTTCCAGGAGGCAGTGAGAACCAGCATTACTTTTCCCCGTTGGCACCTTTGCTGTGGCAGCAAAAGCTGGACGTTTGTCTTTTTTGCTCCGGAGGCTGCCGAAAGCGAAAACAGGTGCTTTTGAGGATGGAGTCCGCAGGAAAGCAGAGAGGGCCAAATTGTCTGTGGCATTTGAAAGGGTTCCAGGAGGCAGTGAGAACCAGCATTACTTTTCCCCGCTGGCACCTTTGTTGTGGCAGCAAAAGCTGGACGTTTGTCTTTTTTGCTCCGGAGGCTGCCAAAAGCGAAAACAGCTGCTTTTGAGGATGGAGTCCGCAGGAAAGCAGAGAGAGCCAAATTGTCTGGGGCATTTGAAGGAGTTCCAGGAGGCAGTGAGAACCAGCATTACTTTTCCCTGCTGGCACGTTTGCTGTGGCAGCAAAAGCTGGACGTTTGTCTTTTTTGCTCCGGAGGCTGCCGAAAGCGAAAACAGCTGCTTTTGAGGATGGAGTCCGCAGGAAAGCAGAGAGGGCCAAATTGTCTGGGGCATTTGAAAGGGTTCCAGGAGGCAGTGAGAACCAGCATTACTTTTCCCCTCTGGCACCTTTGTTGTGGCAGCAAAAGCTGGACGTTTGTCTTTCTTGCTCCGGAGGCTGCCGAAAGCGAAAACAGGTGCTTTTGAGGATGGAGTCCGCAGGAAAGCAGAGAGGGCCAAATTGTCTGGGGCATTTGAAAGGGTTCCAGGAGGCAGTGAGAACCAGCATTACTTTTCCCCGCTGGCACCTTTGCTGTGGCAGCAAAAGCTGGACGTTTGTCTTTTTTGCTCCGGAGGCTGCCGAAAGCGAAAACAGGTGCTTTTGAGGATGGAGTCCGCAGGAAAGCAGAGAGGGCCAAATTGTCTGTGGCATTTGAAAGGGTTCCAGGATGCAGTGAGAACCAGCATTACTTTTCCCCGCTGGCACCTTTGTTGTGGCAGCAAAAGCTGGACGTTTGTCTTTTTTGCTCCGGAGGCTGCCGAAATCGAAAACAGGTGCTTTTGAGGATGGAGTCCACAGGAAAGCAGAGAGAGCCAAATTGTCTGTGGCATTTGAAGGAGTTCCAGGAGGCAGTGAGAACCAGCATTACTTTTCCCCGCTGGCACCTTTGCTGTGGCAGCAAAAGCTGGACGTTTGTCTTTTTTGCTCCGGAGGCTGCCGAAAGCGAAAACAGGTGCTTTTGAGGATGGAGTCCGCAGGAAAGCAGAGAGGGCCAAATTGTCTGGGGCATTTGAAAGGGTTCCAGGAGGCAGTGAGAACCAGCATTACTTTTCCCCGCTGGCACCTTTGCTGTGGCAGCAAAAGCTGGACGTTTGTCTTTTTTGCTCCGGAGGCTGCCGAAAGCGAAAACAGGTGCTTTTGAGGATGGAGTCCGCAGGAAAGCAGAGAGAGCAAAATTGTCTGGGGCATTTGAAGGAGTTCCAGGAGGCAGTGAGAACCAGCATTACTTTTCCCTGCTGGCACGTTTGCTGTGGCAGCAAAAGCTGGACGTTTGTCTTTTTTGCTCCGGAGGCTGCCGAAAGCGAAAACAGGTGCTTTTGAGGATGGAGTCCGCAGGAAAGCAGAGAGGGCCAAATTGTCTGTGGCATTTGATAGGGTTCCAGGAGGCAGTGAGAACCAGCATTACTTTTCCCCGCTGGCACCTTTGCTGTGGCAGCAAAAGCTGGGTTTTGTCTTTTTTGCTCCGGAGGCTGCCGAAAGCGAAAACAGGTGCTTTTGAGGATGGAGTCCGCAGGAAAGCAGAGAGGGCCAAATTGTCTGTGACATTTGAAAGGGTTCCAGGAGGCAGTGAGAACCAGCATTACTTTTCCCCGCTGGCACCTTTGCTGTGGCAGCAAAAGCTGGACGTTTGTCTTTTTTGCTCCGGAGGCTGCCGAAAGCGAAAACAGGTGCTTTTGAGGATGGAGTCCGCAGGAAAGCAGAGAGGGCCAAATTGTCTGTGGCATTTGAAAGGGTTCCAGGAGGCAGTGAGAACCAGCATTACTTTTCCCCGCTGGCACCTTTGTTGTGGCAGCAAAAGCTGGACGTTTGTCTTTTTTGCTCCGGAGGCTGTTGAAAGCGAAAATAGGTTCTTTTGAGGATGGAGTCCGCAGGAAAGCAGAGAGGGCCAAATTGTCTGTGGCATTTGAAAGGGTTCCAGGAGGCAGTGAGAACCAGCATTACTTTTCCCCGCTGGCACCTTTGCTGTGGCAGCAAAAGCTGGACGTTTGTCTTTTTTGCTCCGGAGGCTGCCGAAAGTGAAAACAGGTGCTTTTGATGATGGAGTCCGCAGGAAAGCAGAGAGGGCCAAATTGTCTTTGGCATTTAAAGAGGTTCCAGGAGGCAGTGAGGACCAGAATTACTTTTCCCCGCTGGCACCTTTGCTGCGGCAGCAAAAGCTGGACGTTTGTCTTTTTACCACCGGATGGCGCCGAAAGTGAAAATAGGTTCTTTTGAGGATGGAGTCCGCAGGAAAGCAGAGAGGGCCAAATTGTCTGTGGCATTTGAAAGGGTTCCAGGAGGCAGTGAGAACCAGCATTACTTTTCCCCGCTGGCACCTTTGCTGTGGCAGCAAAATCTGGACGTTTGTCTTTTTTGCTCCGGAGGCTGCCGAAAGCGAAAACAGGTGCTTTTGAGGATGGAGTCCGCAGGAAAGCAGAGAGGGCCAAATTGTCTGTGGCTTTTGAAAGGGTTCCAGGAGGCAGTGAGAACCAGCATTACTTTTCCCCGCTGGCACCTTTGTTGTGGCAGCAAAAGCTGGACGTTTGTCTTTTTTGCTCCGGAGGCTGCCGAAAGCGAAAACAGGTGCTTTTGAGGATGGAGTCCGCAGGAAAGCAGAGAGAGCCAAATTGTCTGGGGCATTTGAAGGAGTTCCAGGAGGCAGTGAGAACCAGCATTACTTTTCCCCGCTGGCACCTTTGCTGTGGCAGCAAAAGGTGGACGTTTGTCTTTTTTGCTCCGGAGGCTGCCGAAAGCGAAAACAGGTGCTTTTGAGGATGGAGTCCGCAGGAAAGCAGAGAGAGCCAAATTGTCTGGGGCATTTGAAGGAGTTCCAGGAGGCAGTGAGAACCAGCATTACTCTTCCCTGCTGGCACGTTTGCTGTGGCAGCAAAAGCTGGACGTTTGTCTTTTTTGCTCCGGAGGCTGCCGAAAGCGAAAACAGCTGCTTTTGAGGATGGAGTCCGCAGGAAAGCAGAGAGGGCCAAATTGTCTGTGGCATTTGATAGGGTTCCAGGAGGCAGTGAGAACCAGCATTACTTTTCCCCGCTGGCACCTTTGCTGTGGCAGCAAAAGCTGGACGTTTGTCTTTTTTGCTCCGGAGGCTGCCGAAAGCGAAAACAGGTGCTTTTGAGGATGGAGTCCGCAGGAAAGCAGAGAGGGCCAAATTGTCTGTGACATTTGAAAGGGTTCCAGGAGGCAGTGAGAACCAGCATTACTTTTCCCCGCTGGCACCTTTGCTGTGGCAGCAAAAGCTGGACGTTTGTCTTTTTTGCTCCGGAGGCTGCCGAAAGCGAAAACAGGTGCTTTTGAGGATGGAGTCCGCAGGAAAGCAGAGAGGGCCAAATTGTCTGTGGCATTTGAAAGGGTTCCAGGAGGCAGTGAGAACCAGCATTACTTTTCCCCGCTGGCACCTTTGTTGTGGCAGCAAAAGCTGGACGTTTGTCTTTTTTGCTCCGGAGGCTGCCGAAAGCGAAAATAGGTGCTTTTGAGGATGGAGTCCGCAGCAAAGCAGAGAGGGCCAAATTGTCTGGGGCATTTGAAAGGGTTCCAGGAGGCAGTGAGAACCAGCATTACTTTTCCCCGCTGGCACCTTTGCTGTGGCAGCAAAAGCTGGACGTTTGTCTTTTTTGCTCCGGAGGCTGCCGAAAGCGAAAACAGCTGCTTTTGAGGATGGAGTCCGCAGGAAAGCAGAGAGGGCCAAATTGTCTGTGGCTTTTGAAAGGGTTCCAGGAGGCAGTGAGAACCAGCATTACTTTTCCCCGCTGGCACCTTTGTTGTGGCAGCAAAAGCTGGACGTTTGTCTTTTTTGCTCCGGAGGCTGCCGAAAGCGAAAACAGGTGCTTTTGAGGATGGAGTCCGCAGGAAAGCAGAGAGAGCCAAATTGTCTGGGGCATTTGAAGGAGTTCCAGGAGGCAGTGAGAACCAGCATTACTTTTCCCCGCTGGCACCTTTGCTGTGGCAGCAAAAGCTGGACGTTTGTCTTTTTTGCTCCGGAGGCTGCCGAAAGCGAAAACAGGTGCTTTTGAGGATGGAGTCCGCAGGAAAGCAGAGAGGGCCAAATTGTCTTTGGCATTTAAAGAGGTTCCAGGAGGCAGTGAGGACCAGCATTACTTTTCCCCGCTGGCACCTTTGCTGCGGCAGCAAAAGCTGGACGTTTGTCTTTTTACCACCGGATGGCGCCGAAAGTGAAAATAGGTTCTTTTGAGGATGGAGTCCGCAGGAAAGCAGAGAGGGCCAAATTGTCTGTGGCATTTGAAAGGGTTCCAGGAGGCAGTGAGAACCAGCATTACTTTTCCCCGCTGGCACCTTTGCTGTGGCAGCAAAATCTGGACGTTTGTCTTTTTTGCTCCGGAGGCTGCCGAAAGCGAAAACAGGTGCTTTTGAGGATGGAGTCCGCAGGAAAGCAGAGAGGGCCAAATTGTCTGTGGCTTTTGAAAGGGTTCCAGGAGGCAGTGAGAACCAGCATTACTTTTCCCCGCTGGCACCTTTGTTGTGGCAGCAAAAGCTGGACGTTTGTCTTTTTTGCTCCGGAGGCTGCCGAAAGCGAAAACAGGTGCTTTTGAGGATGGAGTCCGCAGGAAAGCAGAGAGAGCCAAATTGTCTGGGGCATTTGAAGGAGTTCCAGGAGGCAGTGAGAACCAGCATTACTTTTCCCCGCTGGCACCTTTGCTGTGGCAGCAAAAGCTGGACGTTTGTCTTTTTTGCTCCGGAGGCTGCCGAAAGCGAAAACAGGTGCTTTTGAGGATGGAGTCCGCAGGAAAGCAGAGAGAGCCAAATTGTCTGGGGCATTTGAAGGAGTTCCAGGAGGCAGTGAGAACCAGCATTACTCTTCCCTGCTGGCACGTTTGCTGTGGCAGCAAAAGCTGGACGTTTGTCTTTTTTGCTCCGGAGGCTGCCGAAAGCGAAAACAGCTGCTTTTGAGGATGGAGTCCGCAGGAAAGCAGAGAGGGCCAAATTGTCTGTGGCATTTGATAGGGTTCCAGGAAGCAGTGAGAACCAGCATTACTTTTCCCCGCTGGCACCTTTGCTGTGGCAGCAAAAGCTGGACGTTTGTCTTTTTTGCTCCGGAGGCTGCCGAAAGCGAAAACAGGTGCTTTTGAGGATGGAGTCCGCAGGAAAGCAGAGAGGGCCAAATTGTCTGTGACATTTGAAAGGGTTCCAGGAGGCAGTGAGAACCAGCATTACTTTTCCCCGCTGGCACCTTTGCTGTGGCAGCAAAAGCTGGACGTTTGTCTTTTTTGCTCCGGAGGCTGCCGAAAGCGAAAACAGGTGCTTTTGAAGATGGAGTCCGCAGGAAAGCAGAGAGGGCCAAATTGTCTGTGGCATTTGAAAGGGTTCCAGGAGGCAGTGAGAACCAGCATTACTTTTCCCCGCTGGCACCTTTGTTGTGGCAGCAAAAGCTGGACGTTTGTCTTTTTTGCTCCGGAGGCTGCCGAAAGCGAAAATAGGTGCTTTTGAGGATGGAGTCCGCAGGAAAGCAGAGAGGGCCAAATTGTCTGTGGCTTTTGAAAGGGTTCCAGGAGGCAGTGAGAACCAGCATTACTTTTCCCCGCTGGCACCTTTGTTGTGGCAGCAAAAGCTGGACGTTTGTCTTTTTTGCTCCGGAGGCTGCCGAAAGCGAAAACAGGTGCTTTTGAGGATGGAGTCCGCAGGAAAGCAGAGAGAGCCAAATTGTCTGGGGCATTTGAAGGAGTTCCAGGAGGCAGTGAGAACCAGCATTACTTTTCCCCGCTGGCACCTTTGCTGTGGCAGCAAAAGCTGGACGTTTGTCTTTTTTGCTCCGGAGGCTGCCGAAAGCGAAAACAGGTGCTTTTGAGGATGGAGTCCGCAGGAAAGCAGAGAGAGCCAAATTGTCTGGGGCATTTGAAGGAGTTCCAGGAGGCAGTGAGAACCAGCATTACTTTTCCCTGCTGGCACGTTTGCTGTGGCAGCAAAAGCTGGACGTTTGTCTTTTTTGCTCCGGAGGCTGCCGAAAGCGAAAACAGGTGCTTTTGAGGATGGAGTCCGCAGGAAAGCAGAGAGGGCCAAATTGTCTGTGGCATTTGATAGGGTTCCAGGAGGCAGTGAGAACCAGCATTACTTTTCCCCGCTGGCACCTTTGCTGTGGCAGCAAAATCTGGACGTTTTTCTTTTTTGCTCCGGAGGCTGCCGAAAGCGAAAACAGGTGCTTTTGAGGATGGAGTCCGCAGGAAAGCAGAGAGGGCCAAATTGTCTGTGACATTTGAAAGGGTTCCAGGAGGCAGTGAGAACCAGCATTACTTTTCCCCGCTGGCACCTTTGCTGTGGCAGCAAAAGCTGGACGTTTGTCTTTTTTGCTCCGGAGGCTGCCGAAAGCGAAAACAGGTGCTTTTGAGGATGGAGTCCGCAGGAAAGCAGAGAGGGCCAAATTGTCTGTGGCATTTGAAAGGGTTCCAGGAGGCAGTGAGAACCAGCATTACTTTTCCCCGCTGGCACCTTTGTTGTGGCAGCAAAAGCTGGACGTTTGTCTTTTTTGCTCCGGAGGTTGCCGAAAGCGAAAATAGGTGCTTTTGAGGATGGAGTCCGCAGGAAAGCAGAGAGGGCCAAATTGTCTGGGGCATTTGAAAGGGTTCCAGGAGGCAGTGAGAACCAGCATTACTTTTCCCCGCTGGCACCTTTGCTGTGGCAGCAAAAGCTGGACGTTTGTCTTTTTTGCTCCGGAGGCTGCCGAAAGCGAAAACAGGTGCTTTTGATGATGGAGTCCGCAGGAAAGCAGAGAGGGCCAAATTGTCTTTGGCATTTAAAGAGGTTCCAGGAGGCAGTGAGGACCAGCATTACTTTTCCCCGCTGGCACCTTTGCTGTGGCAGCAAAAGCTGGACGTTTGTCTTTTTTGCTCCGGAGGCTGCCGAAAGCGAAAACAGCTGCTTTTGAGGATGGAGTCCGCAGGAAAGCAGAGAGGGCCAAATTGTCTGGGGCATTTGATAGGGTTCCAGGAGGCAGTGAGAACCAGCATTACTTTTCCCCGCTGGCACCTTTGCTGTGGCAGCAAAATCTGGACGTTTGTCTTTTTTGCTCCGGAGGCTGCCGAAAGCGAAAACAGGTGCTTTTGAGGATGGAGTCCGCAGGAAAGCAGAGAGGGCCAAATTGTCTGGGGCATTTGAAAGGGTTCCAGGAGGCAGTGAGAACCAGCATTACTTTTCCCCGCTGGCACCTTTGCTGTGGCAGCAAAAGCTGGACGTTTGTCTTTTTTGCTCCGGAGGCTGCCGAAAGCGAAAACAGGTGCTTTTGAGGATGGAGTCCGCAGGAAAGCAGAGAGGGCCAAATTGTCTGTGGCATTTGAAAGGGTTCCAGGAGGCAGTGAGAACCAGCATTACTTTTCCCCGCTGGCACCTTTGTTGTGGCAGCAAAAGCTGGACGTTTGTCTTTTTTGCTCCGGAGGCTGCCGAAAGCGAAAACAGGTGCTTTTGAGGATGGAGTCCGCAGGAAAGCAGAGAGAGCCAAATTGTCTGTGGCATTTGAAGGAGTTCCAGGAGGCAGTGAGAACCAGCATTACTTTTCCCTGCTGGCACGTTTGCTGTGGCAGCAAAAGCTGGACGTTTGTCTTTTTTGCTCCGGAGGCTGCCGAAAGCGAAAACAGGTGCTTTTGAGGATGGAGTCCGCAGGAAAGCAGAGAGGGCCAAATTGTCTGTGGCATTTGAAAGGGTTCCAGGAGGCAGTGAGAACCAGCATTACTTTTCCCCGTTGGCACCTTTGCTGTGGCAGCAAAAGCTGGACGTTTGTCTTTTTTGCTCCGGAGGCTGCCGAAAGCGAAAACAGGTGCTTTTGAGGATGGAGTCCGCAGGAAAGCAGAGAGAGCCAAATTGTCTGGGGCATTTGAAGGAGTTCCAGGAGGCAGTGAGAACCAGCATTACTTTTCCCTGCTGGCACGTTTGCTGTGGCAGCAAAAGCTGGACGTTTGTCTTTTTTGCTCCGGAGGCTGCCGAAAGCGAAAAAAGGTGCTTTTGAGGATGGAGTCCGCAGGAAAGCAGAGAGGGCCAAATTGTCTGTGACATTTGAAAGGGTTCCAGGAGGCAGTGAGAACGAGCATTACTTTTCCCCGCTGGCACCTTTGCTGTGGCAGCAAAAGCTGGACGTTTGTCTTTTTTGCTCCGGAGGCTGCCGAAAGCGAAAACAGGTGCTTTTGAGGATGGAGTCCGCAGGAAAGCAGAGAGGGCCAAATTGTCTGTGGCATTTGAAAGGGTTCCAGGAGGCAGTGAGAACCAGCATTACTTTTCCCCGCTGGCACCTTTGTTGTGGCAGCAAAAGCTGGACGTTTGTCTTTTTTGCTCCGGAGGCTGCCGAAAGCGAAAATAGGTGCTTTTGAGGATGGAGTCCGCAGGAAAGCAGAGAGGGCCAAATTGTCTGGGGCATTTGAAAGGGTTCCAGGAGGCAGTGAGAACCAGCATTACTTTTCCCCGCTGGCACCTTTGCTGTGGCAGCAAAAGCTGGACGTTTGTCTTTTTTGCTCCGGAGGCTGCCGAAAGCGAAAACAGGTGCTTTTGAGGATGGAGTCCGCAGGAAAGCAGAGAGGGCCAAATTGTCTTTGGCATTTAAAGAGGTTCCAGGAGGCAGTGAGGACCAGCATTACTTTTCCCCGCTGGCACCTTTGCTGCGGCAGCAAAAGCTGGACGTTTGTCTTTTTACCACCGGATGGCGCCGAAAGTGAAAATAGGTTCTTTTGAGGATGGAGTCCGCAGGAAAGCAGAGAGGGCCAAATTGTCTGGGGCATTTGAAAGGGTTCCAGGAGGCAGTGAGAACCAGCATTACTTTTCCCCGCTGGCACCTTTGCTGTGGCAGCAAAAGCTGGACGTTTGTCTTTTTTGCTCCGGAGGCTGCCGAAAGCGAAAACAGGTGCTTTTGAGGATGGAGTCCGCAGGAAAGCAGAGAGGGCCAAATTGTCTGTGACATTTGAAAGGGTTCCAGGAGGCAGTGAGAACCAGCATTACTTTTCCCCGCTGGCACCTTTGCTGTGGCAGCAAAAGCTGGACGTTTGTCTTTTTTGCTCCGGAGGCTGCCGAAAGCGAAAACAGGTGCTTTTGAGGATGGAGTCCGCAGGAAAGCAGAGAGGGCCAAATTGTCTGTGGCATTTGAAAGGGTTCCAGGAGGCAGTGAGAACCAGCATTACTTTTCCCCGCTGGCACCTTTGTTGTGGCAGCAAAAGCTGGACGTTTGTCTTTTTTGCTCCGGAGGCTGCCGAAAGCGAAAATAGGTGCTTTTGAGGATGGAGTCCGCAGGAAAGCAGAGAGGGCCAAATTGTCTGGGGCATTTGAAAGGGTTCCAGGAGGCAGTGAGAACCAGCATTACTTTTCCCCGCTGGCACCTTTGCTGTGGCAGCAAAAGCTGGACGTTTGTCTTTTTTGCTCCGGAGGCTGCCGAAAGCGAAAACAGCTGCTTTTGAGGATGGAGTCCGCAGGAAAGCAGAGAGGGCCAAATTGTCTGTGGCTTTTGAAAGGGTTCCAGGAGGCAGTGAGAACCAGCATTACTTTTCCCCGCTGGCACCTTTGTTGTGGCAGCAAAAGCTGGACGTTTGTCTTTTTTGCTCCGGAGGCTGCCGAAAGCGAAAACAGGTGCTTTTGAGGATGGAGTCCGCAGGAAAGCAGAGAGAGCCAAATTGTCTGGGGCATTTGAAGGAGTTCAAGGAGGCAGTGAGAACCAGCATTACTTTTCCCCGCTGGCACCATTGCTGTGGCAGCAAAAGCTGGACGTTTGTCTTTTTTGCTCCGGAGGCTGCCGAAAGCGAAAACAGGTGCTTTTGAGGATGGAGTCCGCAGGAAAGCAGAGAGAGCCAAATTGTCTGGGGCATTTGAAGGAGTTCCAGGAGGCAGTGAGAACCAGCATTACTTTTCCCTGCTGGCACGTTTGCTGTGGCAGCAAAAGCTGGACGTTTGTCTTTTTTGCTCCGGAGGCTGCCGAAAGCGAAAACAGGTGCTTTTGAGGATGGAGTCCGCAGGAAAGCAGAGAGAGCCAAATTGTCTGGGGCATTTGAAGGAGTTCCAGGAGGCAGTGAGAACCAGCATTACTTTTCCCTGCTGGCACGTTTGCTGTGGCAGCAAAAGCTGGACGTTTGTCTTTTTTGCTCCGGAGGCTGCCGAAAGCGAAAACAGGTGCTTTTGAGGATGGAGTCCGCAGGAAAGCAGAGAGGGCCAAATTGTCTGTGGCATTTGATAGGGTTCCAGGAGGCAGTGAGAACCAGCATTACTTTTCCCCGCTGGCACCTTTGCTGTGGCAGCAAAAGCTGGACGTTTGTCTTTTTTGCTCCGGAGGCTGCCGAAAGCGAAAACAGGTGCTTTTGAGGATGGAGTCCGCAGGAAAGCAGAGAGGGCCAAATTGTCTGTGACATTTGAAAGGGTTACAGGAGGCAGTGAGAACCAGCATTACTTTTCCCCGCTGGCACCTTTGCTGTGGCAGCAAAAGCTGGACGTTTGTCTTTTTTGCTCCGGAGGCTGCCGAATGCGAAAACAGGTGCTTTTGAGGATGGAGTCCGCAGGAAAGCAGAGAGGGCCAAATTGTCTGTGGCATTTGAAAGGGTTCCAGGAGGCAGTGAGAACCAGCATTACTTTTCCCCGCTGGCACCTTTGTTGTGGCAGAAAAAGCTGGACGTTTGTCTTTTTTGCTCCGGAGGTAGCCGAAAGCGAAAACAGGTGCTTTTGAGGATGGAGTCCGCAGGAAAGCAGAGAGGGCCAAATTGTCTGGGGCATTTGAAAGGGTTCCAGGAGGCAGTGAGAACCAGCATTACTTTTCCCCGCTGGCACCTTTGCTGTGGCAGCAAAAGCTGGACGTTTGTCTTTTTTGCTCCGGAGGCTGCCGAAAGCGAAAACAGGTGCTTTTGAGGATGGAGTCCGCAGGAAAGCAGAGAGGGCCAAATTGTCTGTGACATTTGAAAGGGTTCCAGGAGGCAGTGAGAACCAGCATTACTTTTCCCCGCTGACACCTTTGCTGTGGCAGCAAAAGCTGGACGTTTGTCTTTTTTGCTCCGGAGGCTGCCGAAAGCGAAAACAGGTGCTTTTGAGGATGGAGTCCGCAGGAAAGCAGAGAGGGCCAAATTGTCTGTGGCATTTGAAAGGGTTCCAGGAGGCAGTGAGAACCAGCATTACTTTTTCCCGCTGGCACCTTTGTTGTGGCAGCAAAAGCTGGACGTTTGTCTTTTTTGCTCCGGAGGCTGCGGAAAGCGAAAATAGGTGCTTTTGAGGATGGAGTCCGCAGGAAAGCAGAGAGGGCCAAATTGTCTGGGGCATTTGAAAGGGTTCCAGGAGGCAGTGAGAACCAGCATTACTTTTCCCCGCTGGCACCTTTGCTGTGGCAGCAAAAGCTGGACGTTTGTCTTTTTTGCTCCGGAGGCTGCCGAAAGCGAAAACAGCTGCTTTTGAGGATGGAGTCCGCAGGAAAGCAGAGAGGGCCAAATTGTCTGTGGCTTTTGAAAGGGTTCCAGGAGGCAGTGAGAACCAGCATTACTTTTCCCCGCTGGCACCTTTGTTGTGGCAGCAAAAGCTGGACGTTTGTCTTTTTTGCTCCGGAGGCTGCCGAAAGCGAAAACAGGTGCTTTTGAGGATGGAGTCCGCAGGAAAGCAGAGAGAGCCAAATTGTCTGGGGCATTTGAAGGAGTTCCAGGAGGCAGTGAGAACCAGCATTACTTTTCCCCGCTGGCACCTTTGCTGTGGCAGCAAAAGCTGGACGTTTGTCTTTTTTGCTCCGGAGGCTGCCGAAAGCGAAAACAGGTGCTTTTGAGGATGGAGTCCGCAGGAAAGCAGAGAGGGCCAAATTGTCTGTGGCATTTGAAAGGGTTCCAGGAGGCAGTGAGAACCAGCATTACTTTTCCCCGCTGGCACCTTTGCTGTGGCAGCAAAAGCTGGACGTTTGTCTTTTTTGCTCCGGAGGCTGCCGAAAGCGAAAACAGGTGCTTTTGAGGATGGAGTCCGCAGGAAAGCAGAGAGGGCCAAATTGTCTGTGGCATTTGAAAGGGTTCCAGGAGGCAGTGAGAACCAGCATTACTTTTCCCCGCTGGCACCTTTGCTGTGGCAGCAAAAGCTGGACGTTTGTCTTTTTTGCTCCGGAGGTTGCCGAAAGCGAAAATAAGTGCTTTTGAGGATGGAGTCCGCAGGAAAGCAGAGAGGGCCAAATTGTCTGTGGCATTTGAAAGGGTTCCAGGAGGCAGTGAGAACCAGCATTACTTTTCCCCGCTGGCACCTTTGCTGTGGCAGCAAAAGCTGGACGTTTGTCTTTTTTGCTCCGGAGGCTGCCGAAAGCGAAAACAGGTGCTTTTGATGATGGAGTCCGCAGGAAAGCAGAGAGGGCCAAATTGTCTTTGGCATTTAAAGAGGTTCCAGGAGGCAGTGAGGACCAGCATTACTTTTCCCCGCTGGCACCTTTGCTGTGGCAGCAAAAGCTGGACTTTTGTCTTTTTACCACCGGATGGCGCCGAAAGTGAAAAAAGGCGCTTTTGAGGATGGAGTCCGCAGGAAAGCAGAGAGGGCCAAATTGTCTGGGGCATTTGAAAGGGTTCCAGGAGGCAGTGAGAACCAGCATTACTTTTCCCCGCTGGCACCTTTGCTGTGGCAGCAAAAGCTGGACGTTTGTCTTTTTTGCTCCGGAGGCTGCCGAAAGCGAAAACAGCTGCTTTTGAGGATGGAGTCCGCAGAAAAGCAGAGAGGGCCAAATTGTCTGTGGCATTTGATAGGGTTCCAGGAGGCAGTGAGAACCAGCATTACTTTTCCCCGCTGGCACCTTTGCTGTGGCAGCAAAATCTGGACGTTTGTCTTTTTTGCTCCGGAGGCTGCCGAAAGCGAAAACAGGTGCTTTTGAGGATGGAGTCCGCAGGAAAGCAGAGAGGGCCAAATTGTCTGTGACATTTGAAAGGGTTCCAGGAGGCAGTGAGAACCAGCATTACTTTTCCCCGCTGGCACCTTTGCTGTGGCAGCAAAAGCTGGACGTTTGTCTTTTTTGCTCCGGAGGCTGCCGAAAGCGAAAACAGGTGCTTTTGAGGATGGAGTCCGCAGGAAAGCAGAGAGGGCCAAATTGTCTGTGGCATTTGAAAGGGTTCCAGGAGGCAGTGAGAACCAGCATTACTTTTCCCCGCTGGCACCTTTGCTGTGGCAGCAAAAGCTGGACGTTTGTCTTTTTTGCTCCGGAGGCTGCCGAAAGCGAAAACAGGTGCTTTTGATGATGGAGTCTGCAGGAAAGCAGAGAGGGCCAAATTGTCTTTGGCATTTAAAGAGGTTCCAGGAGGCAGTGAGGACCAGCATTACTTTTCCCCGCTGGCACCTTTGCTGCGGCAGCAAAAGCTGGACGTTTGTCTTTTTACCACCGGATGGCGCCGAAAGTGAAAAAAGGCGCTTTTGAGGATGGAGTCCGCAGGAAAGCAGAGAGGGCCAAATTGTCTGTGGCATTTGAAAGGGTTCCAGGAGGCAGTGAGAACCAGCATTACTTTTCCCCGCTGGCACCTTTGCTGTGGCAGCAAAAGCTGGACGTTTGTCTTTTTTGCTCCGGAGGCTGCCGAAAGCGAAAACAGGTGCTTTTGAGGATGGAGTCCGCAGGAAAGCAGAGAGGGCCAAATTGTCTGGGGCATTTGAAAGGGTTCCAGGAGGCAGTGAGAACCAGCATTACTTTTCCCCGCTGGCACCTTTGTTGTGGCAGCAAAAGCTGGACGTTTGTCTTTTTTGCTCCGGAGGCTGCCGAAAGCGAAAACAGGTGCTTTTGAGGATGGAGTCCGCAGGAAAGCAGAGAGAGCCAAATTGTCTGGGGCATTTAAAGGAGTTCCAGGAGGCAGTGAGAACCAGCATTACTTTTCCCCGCTGGCACCTTTGCTGTGGCAGCAAAAGCTGGACGTTTGTCTTTTTTGCTCCGGAGGCTGCCGAAAGCGAAAACAGGTGCTTTTGAGGATGGAGTCCGCAGGAAAGCAGAGAGGGCCAAATTGTCTGTGGCATTTGAAAGGGTTCCAGGAGGCAGTGAGAACCAGCATTACTTTTCCCCGCTGGCACCTTTGCTGTGGCAGCAAAAGCTGGACGTTTGTCTTTTTTGCTCCGGAGGCTGCCGAAAGCGAAAACAGGTGCTTTTGAGGATGGAGTCCGCAGGAAAGCAGAGAGAGCCAAATTGTCTGTGGCATTTGAAGGAGTTCCAGGAGGCAGTGAGAACCAGCATTACTTTTCCCTGCTGGCACCTTTGTTGTGGCAGCAAAAGCTGGACGTTTGTCTTTTTTGCTCCGGAGGCTGCCGAAAGCGAAAACAGGTGCTTTTGAGGATGGAGTCCGCAGGAAAGCAGAGAGGGCCAAATTGTCTGTGGCATTTGAAAGGGTTCCAGGAGGCAGTGAGAACCAGCATTACTTTTCCCCGCTGGCACTTTGCTGTGGCAGCAAAAGCTGGACGTTTGTCTTTTTTGCTCCGGAGGCTGCCGAAAGCGAAAACAGGTGCTTTTGAGGATGGAGTCCGCAGGAAAGCAGAGAGGGCCAAATTGTCTGGGGCATTTGAAAGGGTTCCAGGAGGCAGTGAGAACCAGCATTACTTTTCCCCGCTGGCACCTTTGCTGTGGAAGCAAAAGCTGGACGTTTGTCTTTTTTGCTCCGGAGGCTGCCGAAAGCGAAAACAGGTGCTTTTGAGGATGGAGTCCGCAGGAAAGCAGAGAGAGCCAAATTGTCTGGGGCATTTGAAGGAGTTCCAGGAGGCAGTGAGAACCAGCATTACTTTTCCCCGCTGGCACCTTTGCTGTGGCAGCAAAAGCTGGACGTTTGTCTTTTTTGCTCCGGAGGTTGCCGAAAGCGAAAATAGGTGCTTTTGAGGATGGAGTCCGCAGGAAAGCAGAGAGGGCCAAATTGTCTGGGGCATTTGAAAGGGTTCCAGGAGGCAGTGAGAACCAGCATTACTTTTCCCCGCTGGCACCTTTGCTGTGGCAGCAAAAGCTGGACGTTTGTCTTTTTTGCTCCGGAGGCTGCCGAAAGCGAAAACAGGTGCTTTTGATGATGGAGTCCGCAGGAAAGCAGAGAGGGCCAAATTGTCTGTGGCATTTAAAGAGGTTCCAGGAGGCAGTGAGGACCAGCATTACTTTTCCCCGCTGGCACCTTTGCTGTGGCAGCAAAAGCTGGACGTTTGTCTTTTTACCACCGGATGGCGCCGAAAGTGAAAAAAGGCGCTTTTGAGGATGGAGTCCGCAGGAAAGCAGAGAGGGCCAAATTGTCTGGGGCATTTGAAAGGGTTCCAGGAGGCAAAGAGAACCAGCATTACTTTTCCCCGCTGGCACCTTTGCTGTGGCAGCAAAAGCTGGACGTTTGTCTTTTTTGCTCCGGAGGCTGCCGAAAGCGAAAACAGCTGCTTTTGAGGATGGAGTCCGCAGGAAAGCAGAGAGGGCCAAATTGTCTGTGGCATTTGATAGGGTTCCAGGAGGCAGTGAGAACCAGCATTACTTTTCCCCGCTGGCACCTTTGCTGTGGCAGCAAAAGCTGGACGTTTGTCTTTTTTGCTCCGGAGGCTGCCGAAAGCGAAAACAGGTGCTTTTGAGGATGGAGTCCGCAGGAAAGCAGAGAGGGCCAAATTGTCTGTGACATTTGAAAGGGTTCCAGGAGGCAGTGAGAACCAGCATTACTTTTCCCCGCTGGCACCTTTGCTGTGGCAGCAAAAGCTGGACGTTTGTCTTTTTTGCTCCGGAGGCTGCCGAAAGCGAAAACAGGTGCTTTTGAGGATGGAGTCCGCAGGAAAGCAGAGAGGGCCAAATTGTCTGTGGCATTTGAAAGGGTTCCAGGAGGCAGTGAGAACCAGCATTACTTTTCCCCGCTGGCACCTTTGCTGTGGCAGCAAAAGCTGGACGTTTGTCTTTTTTGCTCCGGAGGCTGCCGAAAGCGAAAACAGGTGCTTTTGATGATGGAGTCCGCAGGAAAGCAGAGAGGGCCAAATTGTCTTTGGTATTTAAAGAGGTTCCAGGAGGCAGTGAGGACCAGCATTACTTTTCCCCGCTGGCACCTTTGCTGCGGCAGCAAAAGCTGGACGTTTGTCTTTTTACCACCGGATGGCGCCGAAAGTGAAAAAAGGCGCTTTTGAGGATGGAGTCCGCAGGAAAGCAGAGAGGGCCAAATTGTCTGTGGCATTTGAAAGGGTTCCAGGAGGCAGTGAGAACCAGCATTACTTTTCCCCGCTGGCACCTTTGCTGTGGCAGCAAAATCTGGACGTTTGTCTTTTTTGCTCCGGAGGCTGCCGAAAGCGAAAACAGGTGCTTTTGAGGATGGAGTCCGCAGGAAAGCAGAGAGGGCCAAATTGTCTGTGGCTTTTGAAAGGGTTCCAGGAGGCAGTGAGAACCAGCATTACTTTTCCCCGCTGGCACCTTTGTTGTGGCAGCAAAAGCTGGACGTTTGTCTTTTTTGCTCCGGAGGCTGCCGAAAGCGAAAACAGGTGCTTTTGAAGATGGAGTCCGCAGGAAAGCAGAGAGGGCCAAATTGTCTGTGGCATTTGAAAGGGTTCCAGGAGGCAGTGAGAACCAGCATTACTTTTCCCCGTTGGCACCTTAGCTGTGGCAGCAAAAGCTGGACGTTTGTCTTTTTTGCTCCGGAGGCTGCCGAAAGCGAAAACAGCTGCTTTTGAGGATGGAGTCCGCAGGAAAGCAGAGAGGGCCAAATTGTCTGTGGCATTTGATAGGGTTCCAGGAGGCAGTGAGAACCAGCATTACTTTTCCCCGCTGGCACCTTTGCTGTGGCAGCAAAAGCTGGACGTTTGTCTTTTTTGCTCCGGAGGCTGCCGAAAGCGAAAACAGGTGCTTTTGAGGATGGAGTCCGCAGGAAAGCAGAGAGGGCCAAATTGTCTGTGACATTTGAAAGGGTTCCAGGAGGCAGTGAGAACCAGCATTACTTTTCCCCGCTGGCACCTTTGCTGTGGCAGCAAAAGCTGGACGTTTGTCTTTTTTGCTCCGGAGGCTGCCGAAAGCGAAAACAGGTGCTTTTGAGGATGGAGTCCGCAGGAAAGCAGAGAGGGCCAAATTGTCTGTGGCATTTGAAAGGGTTCCAGGAGGCAGTGAGAACCAGCATTACTTTTCCCCGCTGCCACCTTTGCTGTGGCAGCAAAAGCTGGACGTTTGTCTTTTTTGCTCCGGAGGCTGCCGAAAGCGAAAACAGGTGCTTTTGATGATGGAGTCCGCAGGAAAGCAGAGAGGGCCAAATTGTCTTTGGTATTTAAAGAGGTTCCAGGAGGCAGTGAGGACCAGCATTACTTTTCCCCGCTGGCACCTTTGCTGCGGCAGCAAAAGCTGGACGTTTGTCTTTTTACCACCGGATGGCGCCGAAAGTGAAAAAAGGCGCTTTTGAGGATGGAGTCCGCAGGAAAGCAGAGAGGGCCAAATTGTCTGTGGCATTTGAAAGGGTTCCAGGAGGCAGTGAGAACCAGCATTACTTTTCCCCGCTGGCACCTTTGCTGTGGCAGCAAAAGCTGGACGTTTGTCTTTTTTGCTCCGGAGGCTGCCGAAAGCGAAAACAGGTGCTTTTGAGGATGGAGTCCGCAGGAAAGCAGAGAGGGCCAAATTGTCTGTGGCTTTTGAAAGGGTTCCAGGAGGCAGTGAGAACCAGCATTACTTTTCCCCGCTGGCACCTTTGTTGTGGCAGCAAAAGCTGGACGTTTGTCTTTTTTGCTCCGGAGGCTGCCGAAAGCGAAAACAGGTGCTTTTGAAGATGGAGTCCGCAGGAAAGCAGAGAGGGCCAAATTGTCTGTGGCATTTGAAAGGGTTCCAGGAGGCAGTGAGAACCAGCATTACTTTTCCCCGTTGGCACCTTTGCTGTGGCAGCAAAAGATGGACGTTTGTCTTTTTTGCTCCGGAGGCTGCCGAAAGCGAAAACAGGTGCTTTTGATGATGGAGTCCGCAGGAAAGCAGAGAGGGCCAAATTGTCTGTGGCATTTGAAAGGGTTCCAGGAGGCAGTGAGAACCAGCATTACTTTTCCCCGTTGGCACCTTTGCTGTGGCAGCAAAAGCTGGACGTTTGTCTTTTTTGCTCCGGAGGCTGCCGAAAGCGAAAACAGGTGCTTTTGAGGATGGAGTCCGCAGGAAAGCAGAGAGAGCCAAATTGTCTGTGGCATTTGAAGGAGTTCCAGGAGGCAGTGAGAACCAGCATTACTTTCCCCTGCTGGCACCTTTGTTGTGGCAGCAAAAGCTGGACGTTTGTCTTTTTTGCTCCGGAGGCTGCCGAAAGCGAAAAAAGGTGCTTTTGAGGATGGAGTCCGCAGGAAAGCAGAGAGGGCCAAATTGTCTGTGGCATTTGAAAGGGTTCCAGGAGGCAGTGAGAACCAGCATTACTTTTCCCCGCTGGCACCTTTGCTGTGGCAGCAAAAGCTGGACGTTTGTCTTTTTTGCTCCGGAGGCTGCCGAAAGCGAAAACAGGTGCTTTTGAGGATGTAGTCCGCAGGGAAGCAGAGAGGGCCAAATTGTCTGGGGCATTTGAAAGGGTTCCAGGAGGCAGTGAGAACCAGCATTACTTTTCCCCGCTGGCACCTTTGCTGTGGCAGCAAAAGCTGGACGTTTGTCTTTTTTGCTCCGGAGGCTGCCGAAAGCGAAAACAGGTGCTTTTGAGGATGGAGTCCGCAGGAAAGCAGAGAGAGCCAAATTGTCTGGGGCATTTGAAGGAGTTCCAGGAGGCAGTGAGAACCAGCATTACTTTTCCCCGCTGGCACCTTTGCTGTGGCAGCAAAAGCTGGACGTTTGTCTTTTTTGCTCCGGAGGCTGCCGAAAGCGAAAATAGGTGCTTTTGAGGATGGAGTCCGCAGGAAAGCAGAGAGGGCCAAATTGTCTGGGGCATTTGAAAGGGTTCCAGGAGGCAGTGAGAACCAGCATTACTTTTCCCCGCTGGCACCTTTGCTGTGGCAGCAAAAGCTGGACGTTTGTCTTTTTTGCTCCGGAGGCTGCCGAAAGCGAAAACAGGTGCTTTTGAGGATGGAGTCCGCAGGAAAGCAGAGAGGGCCAAATTGTCTTTGGCATTTAAAGAGGTTCCAGGAGGCAGTGAGGACCAGCATTACTTTTCCCCGCTGGCACCTTTGCTGCGGCAGCAAAAGCTGGACGTTTGTCTTTTTAGCACCGGATGGCGCCGAAAGTGAAAAAAGGCGCTTTTGAGGATGGAGTCCGCAGGAAAGCAGAGAGGGCCAAATTGTCTGGGGCATTTGAAAGGGTTCCAGGAGGCAGTGAGAACCAGCATTACTTTTCCCCGCTGGCACCTTTGCTGTGGCAGCAAAAGCTGGACGTTTGTCTTTTTTGCTCCGGAGGCTGCCGAAAGCGAAAACAGGTGCTTTTGAGGATGGAGTCCGCAGGAAAGCAGAGAGGGCCAAATTGTCTGTGGCATTTGAAAGGGTTCCAGGAGGCAGTGAGAACCAGCATTACTTTTCCCCGCTGGCACCTTTGCTGTGGCAGCAAAAGCTGGACGTTTGTCTTTTTTGCTCCGGAGGCTGCCGAAAGCGAAAACAGGTGCTTTTGAGGATGGAGTCCGCAGGAAAGCAGAGAGGGCCAAATTGTCTGGGGCATTTGAAAGGGTTCCAGGAGGCAGTGAGAACCAGCATTACTTTTCCCCGCTGGCACCTTTGCTGTGGCAGCAAAAGCTGGACGTTTGTCTTTTTTGCTCCGGAGGCTGCCGAAAGCGAAAACAGGTGCTTTTGAGGATGGA
The DNA here is from genome assembly GCF_965231255.1 of Vanellus vanellus. Taxonomy (NCBI): domain Eukaryota; kingdom Metazoa; phylum Chordata; class Aves; order Charadriiformes; family Charadriidae; genus Vanellus; species Vanellus vanellus. The sequence continues at coordinate 49,255 of NW_028127808.1, forward strand.
GTCCGCAGGAAAGCAGAGAGGGCCAAATTGTCTTTGGCATTTAAAGAGGTTCCATGAGGCAGTGAGGACCAGCATTACTTTTCCCCGCTGGCACCTTTGCTGTGGCAGCAAAAGCTGGACGTTTGTCTTTTTACCACCGGAGGGCGCCGAAAGTGAAAAAAGGCGCTTTTGAGGATGGAGTCCGCAGGAAAGCAGAGAGGGCCAAATTGTCTGGGGCATTTGAAAGGGTTCCAGGAGGCAGTGAGAACCAGCATTACTTTTCCCCGCTGGCACCTTTGCTGTGGCAGCAAAAGCTGGACGTTTGTCTTTTTTGCTCCGGAGGCTGCCGAAAGCGAAAACAGGTGCTTTTGATGATGGAGTCCGCAGGAAAGCAGAGAGGGCCAAATTGTCTTTGGCATTTAAAGAGGTTCCAGGAGGCAGTGAGGACCAGCATTACTTTTCCCCGCTGGCACCTTTGCTGTGGCAGCAAAAGCTGGACGTTTGTCTTTTTACCACCGGATGGCGCCGAAAGTGAAAAAAGGCGCTTTTGAGGATGGAGTCCGCAGGAAAGCAGAGAGGGCCAAATTGTCTGGGGCATTTGAAAGGGTTCCAGGAGGCAGTGAGAACCAGCATTACTTTTCCCCGCTGGCACCTTTGCTGTGGCAGCAAAAGCTGGACGTTTGTCTTTTTTGCTCCGGAGGCTGCCGAAAGCGAAAACAGGTGCTTTTGAGGATGGAGTCCGCAGGAAAGCAGAGAGGGCCAAATTGTCTGTGGCATTTGATAGGGTTCCAGGAGGCAGTGAGAACCAGCATTACTTTTCCCCGCTGGCACCTTTGCTGTGGCAGCAAAATCTGGACGTTTGTCTTTTTTGCTCCGGAGGCTGCCGAAAGCGAAAACAGGTGCTTTTGAGGATGGAGTCCGCAGGAAAGCAGAGAGGGCCAAATTGTCTGTGACATTTGAAAGGGTTCCAGGAGGCAGTGAGAACCAGCATTACTTTTCCCCGCTGGCACCTTTGCTGTGGCAGCAAAAGCTGGACGTTTGTCTTTTTTGCTCCGGAGGCTGCCGAAAGCGAAAACAGGTGCTTTTGAGGATGGAGTCCGCAGGAAAGCAGAGAGGGCCAAATTGTCTGTGGCATTTGAAAGGGTTCCAGGAGGCAGTGAGAACCAGCATTACTTTTCCCCGCTGGCACCTTTGCTGTGGCAGCAAAATCTGGATGTTTGTCTTTTTTGCTCCGGAGGCTGCCGAAAGCGAAAACAGGTGCTTTTGATGATGGAGTCCGCAGGAAAGCAGAGAGGGCCAAATTGTCTTTGGCATTTAAAGAGGTTCCAGGAGGCAGTGAGGACCAGCATTACTTTTCCCCGCTGGCACCTTTGCTGCGGCAGCAAAAGCTGGACGTTTGTCTTTTTACCACCGGAGGGCCCCGAAAGTGAAAAAAGGCGCTTTTGAGGATAGAGTCCGCAGGAAAGCAGAGAGGGCCAAATTGTCTGGGGCATTTGAAAGGGTTCCAGGAGGCAGTGAGAACCAGCATTACTTTTCCCCGCTGGCACCTTTGCTGTGGCAGCAAAAGCTGGACGTTTGTCTTTTTTGCTCCGGAGGCTGCCGAAAGCGAAAACAGGTGCTTTTGATGATGGAGTCCGCAGGAAAGCAGAGAGGGCCAAATTGTCTTTGGCATTTAAAGAGGTTCCAGGAGGCAGTGAGGACCAGCATTACTTTTCCCCGCTGGCACCTTTGCTGTGGCAGCAAAAGCTGGACGTTTGTCTTTTTACCACCGGATGGCGCCGAAAGTGAAAAAAGGCGCTTTTGAGGATGGAGTCCGCAGGAAAGCAGAGAGGGCCAAATTGTCTGGGGCATTTGAAAGGGTTCCAGGAGGCAGTGAGAACCAGCATTACTTTTCCCCGCTGGCACCTTTGCTGTGGCAGCAAAAGCTGGACGTTTGTCTTTTTTGCTCCGGAGGCTGCCGAAAGCGAAAACAGGTGCTTTTGAGGATGGAGTCCGCAGGAAAGCAGAGAGGGCCAAATTGTCTGTGGCATTTGATAGGGTTCCAGGAGGCAGTGAGAACCAGCATTACTTTTCCCCGCTGGCACCTTTGCTGTGGCAGCAAAATCTGGACGTTTGTCTTTTTTGCTCCGGAGGCTGCCGAAAGCGAAAACAGGTGCTTTTGAGGATGGAGTCCGCAGGAAAGCAGAGAGGGCCAAATTGTCTGTGACATTTGAAAGGGTTCCAGGAGGCAGTGAGAACCAGCATTACTTTTCCCCGCTGGCACCTTTGCTGTGGCAGCAAAAGCTGGACGTTTGTCTTTTTTGCTCCGGAGGCTGCCGAAAGCGAAAACAGGTGCTTTTGAGGATGGAGTCCGCAGGAAAGCAGAGAGGGCCAAATTGTCTGTGGCATTTGAAAGGGTTCCAGGAGGCAGTGAGAACCAGCATTACTTTTCCCCGCTGGCACCTTTGCTGTGGCAGCAAAATCTGGACGTTTGTCTTTTTTGCTCCGGAGGCTGCCGAAAGCGAAAACAGGTGCTTTTGATGATGGAGTCCGCAGGAAAGCAGAGAGGGCCAAATTGTCTTTGGCATTTAAAGAGGTTCCAGGAGGCAGTGAGGACCAGCATTACTTTTCCCCGCTGGCACCTTTGCTGCGGCAGCAAAAGCTGGACGTTTGTCTTTTTACCACCGGAGGGCCCCGAAAGTGAAAAAAGTCGCTTTTGAGGATAGAGTCCGCAGGAAAGCAGAGAGGGCCAAATTGTCTGGGGCATTTGAAAGGGTTCCAGGAGGCAGTGAGAACCAGCATTACTTTTCCCCGCTGGCACCTTTGCTGTGGCAGCAAAAGCTGGACGTTTGTCTTTTTTGCTCCGGAGGCTGCCGAAAGCGAAAACAGGTGCTTTTGAGGATGGAGTCCGCAGGAAAGCAGAGAGGGCCAAATTGTCTGTGGCTTTTGAAAGGGTTCCAGGAGGCAGTGAGAAGCAGCATTACTTTTCCCCGCTGGCACCTTTGTTGTGGCAGCAAAAGCTGGACGTTTGTCTTTTTTGCTCCGGAGGCTGCCGAAAGCGAAAACAGGTGCTTTTGAGGATGGAGTCCGCAGGAAAGCAGAGAGGGCCAAATTGTCTGTGGCATTTGAAAGGGTTCCAGGAGGCAGTGAGAACCAGCATTACTTTTCCCCGCTGGCACCTTTGCTGTGGCAGCAAAAGCTGGACGTTTGTCTTTTTTGCTCCGGAGGCTGCCGAAAGCGAAAACAGGTGCTTTTGAGGATGGAGTCCGCAGGAAAGCAGAGAGGGCCAAATTGTCTGTGGCATTTGAAAGGGTTCCAGGAGGCAGTGAGAACCAGCATTACTTTTCCCCGCTGGCACCTTTGCTGTGGCAGCAAAAGCTGGACGTTTGTCTTTTTTGCTCCGGAGGCTGCCGAAAGCGAAAACAGGTGCTTTTGAGGATGGAGTCCGCAGGAAAGCAGAGAGAGCCAAATTGTCTGGGGCATTTGAAGGAGTTCCAGGAGGCAGTGAGAACCAGCATTACTTTTCCCCGCTGGCACCTTTGCTGTGGCAGCAAAAGCTGGACGTTTGTCTTTTTTGCTCCGGAGGCTGCCGAAAGCGAAAACAGGTGCTTTTGAGGATGGAGTCCGCAGGAAAGCAGAGAGAGCCAAATTGTCTGGGGCATTTGAAGGAGTTCCAGAAGGCAGTGAGAACCAGCATTACTTTTTCCTGCTGGCACGTTTGCTGTGGCAGCAAAAGCTGGACGTTTGTCTTTTTTGCTCCGGAGGCTGCCGAAAGCGAAAACAGGTGCTTTTGAGGATGGAGTCCGCAGGAAAGCAGAGAGGGCCAAATTGTCTGTGGCATTTGAAAGGGTTCCAGGAGGCAGTGAGAACCAGCATTACTTTTCCCCGCTGACACCTTTGCTGTGGCAGCAAAATCTGGACGTTTGTCTTTTTTGCTCCGGAGGCTGCCGAAAGCGAAAACAGGTGCTTTTGAGGATGGAGTCCGCAGGAAAGCAGAGAGGGCCAAATTGTCTGTGGCATTTGAAAGGGTTCCAGGAGGCAGTGAGAACCAGCATTACTTTTCCCCGCTGGCACCTTTGCTGTGGCAGCAAAATCTGGACGTTTGTCTTTTTTGCTCCGGAGGCTGCCGAAAGCGAAAACAGGTGCTTTTGATGATGGAGTCCGCAGGAAAGCAGAGAGGGCCAAATTGTCTTTGGCATTTAAAGAGGTTCCAGGAGGCAGTGAGGACCAGCATTACTTTTCCCCGCTGGCACCTTTGCTGCGGCAGCAAAAGCTGGACGTTTGTCTTTTTACCACCGGAGGGCCCCGAAAGTGAAAAAAGGCGCTTTTGAGGATAGAGTCCGCAGGAAAGCAGAGAGGGCCAAATTGTCTGGGGCATTTGAAAGGGTTCCAGGAGGCAGTGAGAACCAGCATTACTTTTCCCCGCTGGCACCTTTGCTGTGGCAGCAAAAGCTGGACGTTTGTCTTTTTTGCTCCGGAGGCTGCCGAAAGCGAAAACAGGTGCTTTTGAGGATGGAGTCCGCAGGAAAGCAGAGAGGGCCAAATTGTCTGTGGCTTTTGAAAGGGTTCCAGGAGGCAGTGAGAAGCAGCATTACTTTTCCCCGCTGGCACCTTTGCTGTGGCAGCAAAAGCTGGACGTTTGTCTTTTTTGCTCCGGAGGCTGCCGAAAGCGAAAACAGGTGCTTTTGAGGATGGAGTCCGCAGGAAAGCAGAGAGAGCCAAATTGTCTTTGGCATTTAAAGAGGTTCCAGGAGGCAGTGAGAACCAGCATTACTTTTCCCCGCTGGCACCATTGCTGTGGCAGCAAAAGCTGGACGTTTGTCTTTTTACCACCGGAGGCTGCCGAAAGCGAAAACAGGTGCTTTTGAGGATGGAGTCCGCAGGAAAGCAGAGAGGGCCAAATTGTCTGTGGCATTTGAAAGGGTTCCAGGAGGCAGTGAGAACCAGCATTACTTTTCCCCGTTGGCACCTTTGCTGTGGCAGCAAAAGCTGGACGTTTGTCTTTTTTGCTCCGGAGGCTGCCGAAAGCGAAAACAGGTGCTTTTGAGGATGGAGTCCGCAGGAAAGCAGAGAGAGCCAAATTGTCTGTGGCATTTGAAGGAGTTCCAGGAGGCAGTGAGAACCAGCATTACTTTTCCCTGCTGGCACCTTTGTTGTGGCAGCAAAAGCTGGACGTTTGTCTTTTTTGCTCCGGAGGCTGCCGAAAGCGAAAACAGGTGCTTTTGAGGATGGAGTCCGCAGGAAAGCAGAGAGGGCCAAATTGTCTGTGGCATTTGAAAGGGTTCCAGGAGGCAGTGAGAACCAGCATTACTTTTCCCCGCTGGCACCTTTGCTGTGGCAGCAAAAGCTGGACGTTTGTCTTTTTTGCTCCGGAGGCTGCCGAAAGCGAAAACAGGTGCTTTTGAGGATGGAGTCCGCAGGAAAGCAGAGAGGGCCAAATTGTCTGTGGCATTTGAAAGGGTTCCAGGAGGCAGTGAGAACCAGCATTACTTTTCCCCGCTGGCACTTTGCTGTGGCAGCAAAAGCTGGACGTTTGTCTTTTTTGCTCCGGAGGCTGCCGAAAGCGAAAACAGGTGCTTTTGAGGATGGAGTCCGCAGGAAAGCAGAGAGAGCCAAATTGTCTGGGGCATTTGAAGGAGTTCCAGGAGGCAGTGAGAACCAGCATTACTTTTCCCCGCTGGCACCTTTGCTGTGGCAGCAAAAGCTGGACGTTTGTCTTTTTTGCTCCGGAGGCTGCCGAAAGCGAAAACAGGTGCTTTTGAGGATGGAGTCCGCAGGAAAGCAGAGAGAGCCAAATTGTCTGGGGCATTTGAAGGAGTTCCAGAAGGCAGTGAGAACCAGCATTACTTTTTCCTGCTGGCACGTTTGCTGTGGCAGCAAAAGCTGGACGTTTGTCTTTTTTGCTCCGGAGGCTGCCGAAAGCGAAAACAGGTGCTTTTGAGGATGGAGTCCGCAGGAAAGCAGAGAGGGCCAAATTGTCTGTGGCATTTGAAAGGGTTCCAGGAGGCAGTGAGAACCAGCATTACTTTTCCCCGCTGGCACCTTTGCTGTGGCAGCAAAATCTGGACGTTTGTCTTTTTTGCTCCGGAGGCTGCCGAAAGCGAAAACAGGTGCTTTTGAGGATGGAGTCCGCAGGAAAGCAGAGAGGGCCAAATTGTCTGTGGCATTTGAAAGGGTTCCAGGAGGCAGTGAGAACCAGCATTACTTTTCCCCGCTGGCACCTTTGTTGTGGCAGCAAAAGCTGGACGTTTGTCTTTTTTGCTCCGGAGGTTGCCGAAAGCGAAAATAGGTGCTTTTGAGGATGGAGTCCGCAGGAAAGCAGAGAGGGCCAAATTGTCTGGGGCATTTGAAAGGGTTCCAGGAGGCAGTGAGAACCAGCATTACTTTTCCCCGCTGGCACCTTTGCTGTGGCAGCAAAAGCTGGACGTTTGTCTTTTTTGCTCCGGAGGCTGCCGAAAGCGAAAACAGGTGCTTTTGAGGATGGAGTCCGCAGGAAAGCAGAGAGGGCCAAATTGTCTTTGGCATTTAAAGAGGTTCCAGGAGGCAGTGAGAACCAGCATTACTTTTCCCCGCTGGCACCTTTGCTGCGGCAGCAAAAGCTGGACGTTTGTCTTTTTACCACCGGATGGCGCCGAAAGTGAAAAAAGGCGCTTTTGAGGATGGAGTCCGCAGGAAAGCAGAGAGGGCCAAATTGTCTGGGGCATTTGAAAGGGTTCCAGGAGGCAGTGAGAACCAGCATTACTTTTCCCCGCTGGCACCTTTGTTGTGGCAGCAAAAGCTGGACGTTTGTCTTTTTTGCTCCGGAGGCTGCCGAAAGCGAAAACAGGTGCTTTTGAGGATGGAGTCCGCAGGAAAGCAGAGAGGGCCAAATTGTCTGTGGCATTTGAAAGGGTTCCAGGAGGCAGTGAGAACCAGCATTACTTTTCCCCGCTGGCACCTTTGCTGTGGCAGCAAAAGCTGGACGTTTGTCTTTTTTGCTCCGGAGGCTGCCGAAAGCGAAAACAGCTGCTTTTGAGGATGGAGTCCGCAGGAAAGCAGAGAGGGCAATATTGTCTGTGGCTTTTGAAAGGGTTCCAGGAGGCAGTGAGAACCAGCATTACTTTTCCCCGCTGGCGCCTTTGTTTTGTCAGCAAAAGCTGGACGTTTGTCTTTTTTGCTCCGGAGGCTGCCGAAAGCGAAAACAGGTGCTTTTGAGGATGGAGTCCGCAGGAAAGCAGAGAGAGCCAAATTGTCTGGGGCATTTGAAGGAGTTCCAGGAGGCAGTGAGAACCAGCATTACTTTTCCCCGCTGGCACCTTTGCTGTGGCAGCAAAAGCTGGACGTTTGTCTTTTTTGCTCCGGAGGCTGCCGAAAGCGAAAACAGGTGCTTTTGAGGATGGAGTCCGCAGGAAAGCAGAGAGGGCCAAATTGTCTGTGGCATTTGAAAGGGTTCCAGGAGGCAGTGAGAACCAGCATTACTTTTCCCCGCTGGCACCTTTGCTGTGGCAGCAAAAGCTGGACGTTTGTCTTTTTTGCTCCGGAGGCTGCCGAAAGCGAAAACAGCTGCTTTTGAGGATGGAGTCCGCAGGAAAGCAGAGAGGGCCAAATTGTCTGTGGCTTTTGAAAGGGTTCCAGGAGGCAGTGAGAACCAGCATTACTTTTCCCCGCTGGCGCCTTTGTTTTGGCAGCAAAAGCTGGACGTTTGTCTTTTTTGCTCCGGAGGCTGCCGAAAGCGAAAACAGGTGCTTTTGAGGATGGAGTCCGCAGGAAAGCAGAGAGAGCCAAATTGTCTGGGGCATTTGAAGGAGTTCCAGGAGGCAGTGAGAACCAGCATTACTTTTCCCCGCTGGCACCTTTGCTGTGGCAGCAAAAGCTGGACGTTTGTCTTTTTTGCTCCGGAGGCTGCCGAAAGCGAAAACAGGTGCTTTTGAGGATGGAGTCCGCAGGAAAGCAGAGAGGGCCAAATTGTCTGTGGCATTTGAAAGGGTTCCAGGAGGCAGTGAGAACCAGCATTACTTTTCCCCGTTGGCACCTTTGCTGTGGCAGCAAAAGCTGGACGTTTGTCTTTTTTGCTCCGGAGGCTGCCGAAAGCGAAAACAGGTGCTTTTGAGGATGGAGTCCGCAGGAAAGCAGAGAGAGCCAAATTGTCTGGGGCATTTGAAGGAGTTCCAGGAGGCAGTGAGAACCAGCATTACTTTTCCCTGCTGGCACCTTTGCTGTGGCAGCAAAAGCTGGACGTTTGTCTTTTTTGCTCCGGAGGCTGCCGAAAGCGAAAACAGGTGCTTTTGAGGATGGAGTCCGCAGGAAAGCAGAGAGGGCCAAATTGTCTGTGGCATTTGAAAGGGTTCCAGGAAGCAGTGAGAACCAGCATTACTTTTCCCCGCTGGCACCTTTGCTGTGGCAGCAAAAGCTGGACGTTTGTCTTTTTTGCTCCGGAGGCTGCCGAAAGCGAAAACAGGTGCTTTTGAGGATGGAGTCCGCAGGAAAGCAGAGAGGGCCAAATTGTCTGGGGCATTTGAAAGGGTTCCAGGAGGCAGTGAGAACCAGCATTACTTTTCCCCGCTGGCACCTTTGCTGTGGCAGCAAAAGCTGGACGTTTGTCTTTTTTGCTCCGGAGGCTGCCGAAAGCGAAAATAGGTTCTTTTAAGGATGGAGTCCGCAGGAAAGCAGAGAGGGCCAAATTGTCTGTGGCATTTGAAAGGGTTCCAGGAGGCAGTGAGAACCAGCATTACTTTTCCCCGCTGGCACCTTTGCTGTGGCAGCAAAAGCTGGACGTTTGTCTTTTTTGCTCCGGAGGCTGCCGAAAGCGAAAACAGGTGCTTTTGATGATGGAGTCCGCAGGAAAGCAGAGAGGGCCAAATTGTCTTTGGCATTTAAAGAGGTTCCAGGAGGCAGTGAGGACCAGCATTACTTTTCCCCGCTGGCACCTTTGCTGTGGCAGCAAAAGCTGGACGTTTTTCTTTTTACCACCGGATGGCGCCGAAAGTGAAAAAAGGCGCTTTTGAGGATGGAGTCCGCAGGAAAGCAGAGAGGGCCAAATTGTCTGTGGCATTTGATAGGGTTCCAGGAGGCAGTGAGAACCAGCATTACTTTTCCCCGCTGGCACCTTTGCTGTGGCAGCAAAAGCTGGACGTTTGTCTTTTTTGCTCCGGAGGCTGCCGAAAGCGAAAACAGGTGCTTTTGATGATGGAGTCCGCAGGAAAGCAGAGAGGGCCAAATTGTCTGTGGCATTTGAAAGGGTTCCAGGAGGCAGTGAGAACCAGCATTACTTTTCCCCGCTGGCACCTTTGCTGTGGCAGCAAAAGCTGGACGTTTGTCTTTTTTGCTCCGGAGGCTGCCGAAAGCGAAAACAGGTGCTTTTGAGGATGGAGTCCACAGGAAAGCAGAGAGGGCCAAATTGTCTGTGGCATTTGAAAGGGTTCCAGGAGGCAGTGAGAACCAGCATTACTTTTCCCCGCTGGCACCTTTGCTGTGGCAGCAAAAGCTGGACGTTTGTCTTTTTTGCTCCGGAGGCTGCCGAAAGCGAAAACAGGTGCTTTTGAGGATGGAGTCCGCAGGAAAGCAGAGAGGGCCAAATTGTCTGTGGCATTTGAAAGGGTTCCAGGAGGCAGTGAGAACCAGCATTACTTTTCCCCGCTGGCACCTTTGCTGTGGCAGCAAAAGCTGGACGTTTGTCTTTTTTGCTCCGGAGGCTGCCGAAAGCGAAAATAGGTGCTTTTGACGATGGAGTCCGCAGGAAAGCAGAGAGGGCCAAATTGTCTGGGGCATTTGAAAGGGTTCCAGGAGGCAGTGAGAACCAGCATTACTTTTCCCCGCTGGCACCTTTGCTGTGGCAGCAAAAGCTGGACGTTTGTCTTTTTTGCTCCGGAGGCTGCCGAAAGCGAAAACAGGTGCTTTTGAGGATGGAGTCCGCAGGAAAGCAGAGAGGGCCAAATTGTCTTTGGCATTTAAAGAGGTTCCAGGAGGCAGTGAGGACCAGCATTACTTTTCCCCGCTGGCACCTTTGCTGCGGCAGCAAAAGCTGGACGTTTGTCTTTTTACCACCGGATGGCGCCGAAAGAGAAAACAGGTGCTTTTGAGGATGGAGTCCGCAGGAAAGCAGAGAGGGCCAAATTGTCTGGGGCATTTGAAAGGGTTCCAGGAGGCAGTGAGAACCAGCATTACTTTTCCCCGCTGGCACCTTTGCTGTGGCAGCAAAAGCTGGACGTTTGTCTTTTTTGCTCCGGAGGCTGCCAAAAGCGAAAACAGGTGCTTTTGAGGATGGAGTCCGCAGGAAAGCAGAGAGGGCCAAATTGTCTGTGGCATTTGAAAGGGTTCCAGGAGGCAGTGAGAACCAGCATTACTTTTCCCCGCTGGCACCTTTGCTGTGGCAGCAAAAGCTGGACGTTTGTCTTTTTTGCTCCGGAGGCTGCCGAAAGCGAAAATAGGTGCTTTTAAGGATGGAGTCCGCAGGAAAGCAGAGAGGGCCAAATTGTCTGTGGCATTTGAAAGGGTTCCAGGAGGCAGTGAGAACCAGCATTACTTTTCCCCGCTGGCACCTTTGCTGTGGCAGCAAAAGCTGGACGTTTGTCTTTTTTGCTCCGGAGGCTGCCGAAAGCGAAAACAGGTGCTTTTGATGATGGAGTCCGCAGGAAAGCAGAGAGGGCCAAATTGTCTTTGGCATTTAAAGAGGTTCCAGGAGGCAGTGAGGACCAGCATTACTTTTCCCCGCTGGCACCTTTGCTGCGGCAGCAAAAGCTGGACGTTTTTCTTTTTACCACCGGATGGCGCCGAAAGTGAAAAAAGGCGCTTTTGAGGATGGAGTCCGCAGGAAAGCAGAGAGGGCCAAATTGTCTGTGGCATTTGAAAGGGTTCCAGGAGGCAGTGAGAACCAGCATTACTTTTCCCCGCTGGCACCTTTGCTGTGGCAGCAAAAGCTGGACGTTTGTCTTTTTTGCTCCGGAGGCTGCCGAAAGCGAAAACAGGTGCTTTTGAGGATGGAGTCCACAGGAAAGCAGAGAGGGCCAAATTGTCTGTGGCATTTGAAAGGGTTCCAGGAGGCAGTGAGAACCAGCATTACTTTTCCCCGCTGGCACCTTTGCTGTGGCAGCAAAAGCTGGACGTTTGTCTTTTTTGCTCCGGAGGCTGCCGAAAGCGAAAACAGGTGCTTTTGAGGATGGAGTCCGCAGGAAAGCAGAGAGGGCCAAATTGTCTGTGGCATTTGAAAGGGTTCCAGGAGGCAGTGAGAACCAGCATTACTTTTCCCCGCTGGCACCTTTGCTGTGGCAGCAAAAGCTGGACGTTTGTCTTTTTTGCTCCGGAGGCTGCCGAAAGCGAAAATAGGTGCTTTTGAGGATGGAGTCCGCAGGAAAGCAGAGAGGGCCAAATTGTCTGGGGCATTTGAAAGGGTTCCAGGAGGCAGTGAGAACCAGCATTACTTTTCCCCGCTGGCACCTTTGCTGTGGCAGCAAAAGCTGGACGTTTGTCTTTTTTGCTCCGGAGGCTGCCGAAAGCGAAAACAGGTGCTTTTGAGGATGGAGTCCGCAGGAAAGCAGAGAGGGCCAAATTGTCTTTGGCATTTAAAGAGGTTCCAGGAGGCAGTGAGGACCAGCATTACTTTTCCCCGCTGGCACCTTTGCTGCGGCAGCAAAAGCTGGACGTTTGTCTTTTTACCACCGGATGGCGCCGAAAGAGAAAAAAGGCGCTTTTGAGGATGGAGTCCGCAGGAAAGCAGAGAGGGCCAAATTGTCTGGGGCATTTGAAAGGGTTCCAGGAGGCAGTGAGAACCAGCATTACTTTTCCCCGCTGGCACCTTTGCTGTGGCAGCAAAAGCTGGACGTTTGTCTTTTTTGCTCCGGAGGCTGCCAAAAGCGAAAACAGGTGCTTTTGAGGATGGAGTCCGCAGGAAAGCAGAGAGGGCCAAATTGTCTGTGGCATTTGAAAGGGTTCCAGGAGGCAGTGAGAACCAGCATTACTTTTCCCCGCTGGCACCTTTGCTGTGGCAGCAAAAGCTGGACGTTTGTCTTTTTTGCTCCGGAGGCTGCCGAAAGCGAAAATAGGTGCTTTTGACGATGGAGTCCGCAGGAAAGCAGAGAGGGCCAAATTGTCTGTGGCATTTGAAAGGGTTCCAGGAGGCAGTGAGAACCAGCATTACTTTTCCCGGCTGGCACCTTTGCTGTGGCAGCAAAAGCTGGACGTTTGTCTTTTTTGCTCCGGAGGCTGCCGAAAGCGAAAACAGGTGCTTTTGAGGATGGAGTCCGCAGGAAAGCAGAGAGGGCCAAATTGTCTGTGGCATTTGAAAGGGTTCCAGGAGGCAGTGAGAACCAGCATTACTTTTCCCCGCTGGCACCTTTGCTGTGGCAGCAAAAGCTGGACGTTTGTCTTTTTTGCTCCGGAGGCTGCCGAAAGCGAAAACAGGTGCTTTTGAGGATGGAGTCCGCAGGAAAGCAGAGAGGGCCAAATTGTCTGTGGCTTTTGAAAGGGTTCCAGGAGGCAGTGAGAACCAGCATTACTTTTCCCCGCTGGCACCTTTGTTTTGGCAGCAAAAGCTGGACGTTTGTCTTTTTTGCTCCGGAGGCTGCCGAAAGCGAAAACAGGTGCTTTTGAGGATGGAGTCCGCAGGAAAGCAGAGAGAGCCAAATTGTCTGGGGCATTTGAAGGAGTTCCAGGAGGCAGTGAGAACCAGCATTACTTTTCCCCGCTGGCACCTTTGCTGTGGCAGCAAAAGCTGGACGTTTGTCTTTTTTGCTCCGGAGGCTGCCGAAAGCGAAAACAGGTGCTTTTGAGGATGGAGTCCGCAGGAAAGCAGAGAGGGCCAAATTGTCTGGGGCATTTGAAAGGGTTCCAGGAGGCAGTGAGAACCAGCATTACTTTTCCCCGTTGGCACCTTTGCTGTGGCAGCAAAAGCTGGACGTTTGTCTTTTTTGCTCCGGAGGCTGCCGAAAGCGAAAACAGGTGCTTTTGAGGATGGAGTCCGCAGGAAAGCAGAGAGAGCCAAATTGTCTGGGGCATTTGAAGGAGTTCCAGGAGGCAGTGAGAACCAGCATTACTTTTCCCTGCTGGCACCTTTGTTGTGGCAGCAAAAGCTGGACGTTTGTCTTTTTTGCTCCGGAGGCTGCCGAAAGCGAAAACAGGTGCTTTTGAGGATGGAGTCCGCAGGAAAGCAGAGAGGGCCAAATTGTCTGTGGCATTTGAAAGGGTTCCAGGAAGCAGTGAGAACCAGCATTACTTTTCCCCGCTGGCACCTTTGCTGTGGCAGCAAAAGCTGGACGTTTGTATTTTTTGCTCCGGAGGGCGCCGAAAGCGAAAACAGGTGCTTTTGAGGATGGAGTCCGCAGGAAAGCAGAGAGGGCCAAATTGTCTGGGGCATTTGAAAGGGTTCCAGGAGGCAGTGAGAACCAGCATTACTTTTCCCCGCTGGCACCTTTGCTGTGGCAGCAAAAGCTGGACGTTTGTCTTTTTTGCTCCGGAGGTTGCCGAAAGCGAAAACAGGTGCTTTTGAGGATGGAGTCCGCAGGAAAGCAGAGAGGGCCAAATTGTCTGTGGCATTTGAAAGGGTTCCAGGAGGCAGTGAGAACCAGCATTACTTTTCCCCGCTGGCACCTTTGCTGTGGCAGCAAAAGCTGGACGTTTGTCTTTTTTGCTCCGGAGGCTGCCGAAAGCGAAAACAGGTGCTTTTGAGGATGGAGTCCGCAGGAAAGCAGAGAGGGCCAAATTGTCTGTGGCATTTGAAAGGGTTCCAGGAGGCAGTGAGAACCAGCATTACTTTTCCCCGCTGGCACCTTTGCTGTGGCAGCAAAAGCTGGACGTTTGTCTTTTTTGCTCCGGAGGCTGCCGAAAGCGAAAACAGGTGCTTTTGAGGATGGAGTCCGCAGGAAAGCAGAGAGGGCCAAATTGTCTTTGGCATTTAAAGAGGTTCCAGGAGGCAGTGAGGACCAGCATTACTTTTCCCCGCTGGCACCTTTGCTGCGGCAGCAAAAGCTGGACGTTTGTCTTTTTACCACCGGATGGCGCCGAAAGTGAAAAAAGGCGCTTTTGAGGATGGAGTCCGCAGGAAAGCAGAGAGGGCCAAATTGTCTGGGGCATTTGAAAGGGTTCCAGGAGGCAGTGAGAACCAGCATTACTTTTCCCCGCTGGCACCTTTGCTGTGGCAGCAAAAGCTGGACGTTTGTCTTTTTTGCTCCGGAGGCTGCCAAAAGCGAAAACAGGTGCTTTTGAGGATGGAGTCCGCAGGAAAGCAGAGAGGGCCAAATTGTCTGTGGCATTTGAAAGGGTTCCAGGAGGCAGTGAGAACCAGCATTACTTTTCCCCGCTGGCACCTTTGCTGTGGCAGCAAAAGCTGGACGTTTGTCTTTTTTGCTCCGGAGGCTGCCGAAAGCGAAAATAGGTGCTTTTGACGATGGAGTCCGCAGGAAAGCAGAGAGGGCCAAATTGTCTGTGGCATTTGAAAGGGTTCCAGGAGGCAGTGAGAACCAGCATTACTTTTCCCCGCTGGCACCTTTGCTGTGGCAGCAAAAGCTGGACGTTTGTCTTTTTTGCTCCGGAGGCTGCCGAAAGCGAAAACAGGTGCTTTTGAGGATGGAGTCCGCAGGAAAGCAGAGAGGGCCAAATTGTCTGTGGCATTTGAAAGGGTTCCAGGAGGCAGTGAGAACCAGCATTACTTTTCCCCGCTGGCACCTTTGCTGTGGCAGCAAAAGCTGGACGTTTGTCTTTTTTGCTCCGGAGGCTGCCGAAAGCGAAAACAGGTGCTTTTGAGGATGGAGTCCGCAGGAAAGCAGAGAGGGCCAAATTGTCTGTGGCTTTTGAAAGGGTTCCAGGAGGCAGTGAGAACCAGCATTACTTTTCCCCGCTGGCACCTTTGTTTTGGCAGCAAAAGCTGGACGTTTGTCTTTTTTGCTCCGGAGGCTGCCGAAAGCGAAAACAGGTGCTTTTGAGGATGGAGTCCGCAGGAAAGCAGAGAGAGCCAAATTGTCTGGGGCATTTGAAGGAGTTCCAGGAGGCAGTGAGAACCAGCATTACTTTTCCCCGCTGGCACCTTTGCTGTGGCAGCAAAAGCTGGACGTTTGTCTTTTTTGCTCCGGAGGCTGCCGAAAGCGAAAACAGGTGCTTTTGAGGATGGAGTCCGCAGGAAAGCAGAGAGGGCCAAATTGTCTGTGGCATTTGAAAGGGTTCCAGGAGGCAGTGAGAACCAGCATTACTTTTCCCCGTTGGCACCTTTGCTGTGGCAGCAAAAGCTGGACGTTTGTCTTTTTTGCTCCGGAGGCTGCCGAAAGCGAAAACAGGTGCTTTTGAGGATGGAGTCCGCAGGAAAGCAGAGAGAGCCAAATTGTCTGGGGCATTTGAAGGAGTTCCAGGAGGCAGTGAGAACCAGCATTACTTTTCCCTGCTGGCACCTTTGTTGTGGCAGCAAAAGCTGGACGTTTGTCTTTTTTGCTCCGGAGGCTGCCGAAAGCGAAAACAGGTGCTTTTGAGGATGGAGTCCGCAGGAAAGCAGAGAGGGCCAAATTGTCTGTGGCATTTGAAAGGGTTCCAGGAAGCAGTGAGAACCAGCATTACTTTTCCCCGCTGGCACCTTTGCTGCGGCAGCAAAAGCTGGACGTTTGTATTTTTTGCTCCGGAGGGCGCCGAAAGCGAAAACAGGTGCTTTTGAGGATGGAGTCCGCAGGAAAGCAGAGAGGGCCAAATTGTCTGGGGCATTTGAAAGGGTTCCAGGAGGCAGTGAGGACCAGCATTACTTTTCCCCGCTGGCACCTTTGCTGTGGCAGCAAAAGCTGGACGTTTGTCTTTTTTGCTCCGGAGGTTGCCGAAAGCGAAAACAGGTGCTTTTGAGGATGGAGTCCGCAGGAAAGCAGAGAGGGCCAAATTGTCTTTGGCATTTAAAGAGGTTCCAGGAGGCAGTGAGGACCAGCATTACTTTTCCCCGCTGGCACCTTTGCTGTGGCAGCAAAAGCTGGACGTTTGTCTTTTTTGCTCCGGAGGCTGCCGAAAGCGAAAACAGGTGCTTTTGAGGATGGAGTCCGCAGGAAAGCAGAGAGGGCCAAATTGTCTTTGGCATTTAAAGAGGTTCCAGGAGGCAGTTAGGACCAGCATTACTTTTCCCCGCTGGCACCTTTGCTGTGGCAGCAAAAGCTGGACGTTTGTCTTTTTACCACCGGATGGCGCCGAAAGTGAAAAAAGGCGCTTTTGAGGATGGAGTCCGCAGGAAAGCAGAGAGGGCCAAATTGTCTGTGGCATTTGATAGGGTTCCAGGAGGCAGTGAGAACCAGCATTACTTTTCCCCGCTGGCACCTTTGCTGTGGCAGCAAAAGCTGGACGTTTGTCTTTTTTGCTCCGGAGGCTGCCGAAAGCGAAAACAGGTGCTTTTGAGGATGGAGTCCGCAGGAAAGCAGAGAGGGCCAAATTGTCTGTGGCATTTGAAAGGGTTCCAGGAGGCAGTGAGAACCAGCATTACTTTTCCCCGCTGGCACCTTTGCTGTGGCAGCAAAAGCTGGACGTTTGTCTTTTTGCTCCGGAGGGCGCCGAAAGCGAAAACAGGTGCTTTTGAGGATGGAGTCCGCAGGAAAGCAGAGAGGGCCAAATTGTCTGGGGCATTTGAAAGGGTTCCAGGAGGCAGTGAGAACCAGCATTACTTTTCCCTGCTGGCACCTTTGTTGTGGCAGCAAAAGCTGGACGTTTGTCTTTTTTGCTCCGGAGGCTGCCGAAAGCGAAAACAGGTGCTTTTGAGGATGGAGTCCGCAGGAAAGCAGAGAGGGCCAAATTGTCTGTGGCATTTGAAAGGGTTCCAGGAAGCAGTGAGAACCAGCATTACTTTTCCCCGCTGGCACCTTTGCTGTGGCAGCAAAAGCTGGACGTTTGTATTTTTGCTCCGGAGGGCGCCGAAAGCGAAAACAGGTGCTTTTGAGGATGGAGTCCGCAGGAAAGCAGAGAGGGCCAAATTGTCTGGGGCATTTGAAAGGGTTCCAGGAGGCAGTGAGAACCAGCATTACTTTTCCCCGCTGGCACCTTTGCTGTGGCAGCAAAAGCTGGACGTTTGTCTTTTTTGCTCCGGAGGCTGCCGAAAGCGAAAACAGGTGCTTTTGAGGATGGAGTCCGCAGGAAAGCAGAGATGGCCAAATTGTCTGTGGCATTTGAAAGGGTTCCAGGAGGCAGTGAGAACCAGCATTACTTTTCCCCGCTGGCACCTTTGCTGTGGCAGCAAAAGCTGGACGTTTGTCTTTTTTGCTCCGGAGGCTGCCGAAAGCGAAAATAGGTGCTTTTGAGGATGGAGTCCGCAGGAAAGCAGAGAGGGCCAAATTGTCTGGGGCATTTGAAAGGGTTCCAGAGGCAGTGAGAACCAGCATTTACTTTTCCCGCTGGCACCTTTGCTGTGGCAGCAAAAGCTGGACGTTTGTCTTTTTTGCTCCGGAGGCTGCCGAAAGCGAAAACAGGTGCTTTTGAGGATGGAGTCCGCAGGAAAGCAGAGAGAGCCAAATTGTCTGGGGCATTTGAAGGAGTTCCAGGAGGCAGTGAGAACCAGCATTACTTTTCCCTGCTGGCACCTTTGTTGTGGCAGCAAAAGCTGGACGTTTGTCTTTTTTTGCTCCGGAGGCTGCCGAAAGCGAAAACAGGTGCTTTTGAGGATGGAGTCCGCAGGAAAGCAGAGAGGGCCAAATTGTCTGTGGCATTTGAAAGGGTTCCAGGAAGCAGTGAGAACCAGCATTACTTTTCCCCGCTGGCACCTTTGCTGTGGCAGCAAAAGCTGGACGTTTGTATTTTTTGCTCCGGAGGGCGCCGAAAGCGAAAACAGGTGCTTTTGAGGATGGAGTCCGCAGGAAAGCAGAGAGGGCCAAATTGTCTGGGGCATTTGAAAGGGTTCCAGGAGGCAGTGAGAACCAGCATTACTTTTCCCCGCTGGCACCTTTGCTGTGGCAGCAAAAGCTGGACGTTTGTCTTTTTTGCTCCGGAGGTTGCCGAAAGCGAAAACAGGTGCTTTTGAGGATGGAGTCCGCAGGAAAGCAGAGAGGGCCAAATTGTCTGTGGCATTTGAAAGGGTTCCAGGAGGCAGTGAGAACCAGCATTACTTTTCCCCGCTGGCACCTTTGCTGTGGCAGCAAAAGCTGGACGTTTGTCTTTTTTGCTCCGGAGGCTGCCGAAAGCGAAAACAGGTGCTTTTGAGGATGGAGTCCGCAGGAAAGCAGAGAGGGCCAAATTGTCTGTGGCATTTGAAAGGGTTCCAGGAGGCAGTGAGAACCAGCATTACTTTTCCCCGCTGGCACCTTTGCTGTGGCAGCAAAAGCTGGACGTTTGTCTTTTTTGCTCCGGAGGCTGCCGAAAGCGAAAACAGCTGCTTTTGAGGATGGAGTCCGCAGGAAAGCAGAGAGGGCCAAATTGTCTGGGGCATTTGAAAGGGTTCCAGGAGGCAGTGAGAACCAGCATTACTTTTCCCCGCTGGCACCTTTGCTGTGGCAGCAAAAGCTGGACGTTTGTCTTTTTTGCTCCGGAGGCTGCCGAAAGCGAAAACAGGTGCTTTTGAGGATGGAGTCCGCAGGAAAGCAGAGAGGGCCAAATTGTCTTTGGCATTTAAAGAGGTTCCAGGAGGCAGTGAGGACCAGCATTACTTTTCCCCGCTGGCACCTTTGCTGCGGCAGCAAAAGCTGGACGTTTGTCTTTTTACCACCGGATGGCGCCGAAAGTGAAAAAAGGCGCTTTTGAGGATGGAGTCCGCAGGAAAGCAGAGAGGGCCAAATTGTCTGGGGCATTTGAAAGGGTTCCAGGAGGCAGTGAGAACCAGCATTACTTTTCCCCGCTGGCACCTTTGCTGTGGCAGCAAAAGCTGGACGTTTGTCTTTTTTGCTCCGGAGGCTGCCAAAAGCGAAAACAGGTGCTTTTGAGGATGGAGTCCGCAGGAAAGCAGAGAGGGCCAAATTGTCTGTGGCATTTGAAAGGGTTCCAGGAGGCAGTGAGAACCAGCATTACTTTTCCCCGCTGGCACCTTTGCTGTGGCAGCAAAAGCTGGACGTTTGTCTTTTTTGCTCCGGAGGCTGCCGAAAGCGAAAATAGGTGCTTTTGACGATGGAGTCCGCAGGAAAGCAGAGAGGGCCAAATTGTCTGTGGCATTTGAAAGGGTTCCAGGAGGCAGTGAGAACCAGCATTACTTTTCCCCGCTGGCACCTTTGCTGTGGCAGCAAAAGCTGGACGTTTGTCTTTTTTGCTCCGGAGGCTGCCGAAAGCGAAAACAGGTGCTTTTGAGGATGGAGTCCGCAGGAAAGCAGAGAGGGCCAAATTGTCTGTGGCATTTGAAAGGGTTCCAGGAGGCAGTGAGAACCAGCATTACTTTTCCCCGCTGGCACCTTTGCTGTGGCAGCAAAAGCTGGACGTTTGTCTTTTTTGCTCCGGAGGCTGCCGAAAGCGAAAACAGCTGCTTTTGAGGATGGAGTCCGCAGGAAAGCAGAGAGGGCCAAATTGTCTGTGGCTTTTGAAAGGGTTCCAGGAGGCAGTGAGAACCAGCATTACTTTTCCCCGCTGGCACCTTTGTTTTGGCAGCAAAAGCTGGACGTTTGTCTTTTTTGCTCCGGAGGCTGCCGAAAGCGAAAACAGGTGCTTTTGAGGATGGAGTCCGCAGGAAAGCAGAGAGAGCCAAATTGTCTGGGGCATTTGAAGGAGTTCCAGGAGGCAGTGAGAACCAGCATTACTTTTCCCCGCTGGCACCTTTGCTGTGGCAGCAAAAGCTGGACGTTTGTCTTTTTTGCTCCGGAGGCTGCCGAAAGCGAAAACAGGTGCTTTTGAGGATGGAGTCCGCAGGAAAGCAGAGAGGGGCAAATTGTCTGTGGCATTTGAAAGGGTTCCAGGAGGCAGTGAGAACCAGCATTACTTTTCCCCGTTGGCACCTTTGCTGTGGCAGCAAAAGCTGGACGTTTGTCTTTTTTGCTCCGGAGGCTGCCGAAAGCGAAAACAGGTGCTTTTGAGGATGGAGTCCGCAGGAAAGCAGAGAGAGCCAAATTGTCTGGGGCATTTGAAGGAGTTCCAGGAGGCAGTGAGAACCAGCATTACTTTTCCCTGCTGGCACCTTTGTTGTGGCAGCAAAAGCTGGACGTTTGTCTTTTTTGCTCCGGAGGCTGCCGAAAGCGAAAACAGGTGCTTTTGAGGATGGAGTCCGCAGGAAAGCAGAGAGGGCCAAATTGTCTGTGGCATTTGAAAGGGTTCCAGGAAGCAGTGAGAACCAGCATTACTTTTCCCCGCTGGCACCTTTGCTGTGGCAGCAAAAGCTGGACGTTTGTATTTTTTGCTCCGGAGGGCGCCGAAAGCGAAAACAGGTGCTTTTGAGGATGGAGTCCGCAGGAAAGCAGAGAGGGCCAAATTGTCTGGGGCATTTGAAAGGGTTCCAGGAGGCAGTGAGAACCAGCATTACTTTTCCCCGCTGGCACCTTTGCTGTGGCAGCAAAAGCTGGACGTTTGTCTTTTTTGCTCCGGAGGTTGCCGAAAGCGAAAACAGGTGCTTTTGAGGATGGAGTCCGCAGGAAAGCAGAGAGGGCCAAATTGTCTGGGGCATTTGAAAGGGTTCCAGGAGGCAGTGAGAACCAGCATTACTTTTCCCCGCTGGCACCTTTGCTGTGGCAGCAAAAGCTGGACGTTTGTCTTTTTTGCTCCGGAGGCTGCCGAAAGCGAAAACAGGTGCTTTTGATGATGGAGTCCGCAGGAAAGCAGAGAGGGCCAAATTGTCTTTGGGATTTAAAGAGGTTCCAGGAGGCAGTGAGGACCAGCATTACTTTTCCCCGCTGGCACCTTTGCTGTGGCAGCAAAAGCTGGACGTTTGTCTTTTTACCACCGGATGGCGCCGAAAGTGAAAAAAGGCGCTTTTGAGGATGGAGTCCGCAGGAAAGCAGAGAGGGCCAAATTGTCTGTGGCATTTGAAGGAGTTCCAGGAGGCAGTGAGAACCAGCATTACTTTTCCCCGCTGGCACCCTTGCTGTGGCAGCAAAAGCTGGACGTTTGTCTTTTTTGCTCCGGAGGCTGCCGAAAGCGAAAACAGGTGCTTTTGAGGATGGAGTCCGCAGGAAAGCAGAGAGGGCCAAATTGTCTGTGGCATTTGAAAGGGTTCCAGGAGGCAGTGAGAACCAGCATTACTTTTCCCCGCTGGCACCTTTGCTGTGGCAGCAAAAGCTGGACGTTTGTCTTTTTTGCTCCGGAGGGCGCCGAAAGCGAAAACAGGTGCTTTTGAGGATGGAGTCCGCAGGAAAGCAGAGAGGGCCAAATTGTCTGGGGCATTTGAAAGGGTTCCAGGAGGCAGTGAGAACCAGCATTACTTTTCCCCGCTGGCACCTTTGCTGTGGCAGCAAAAGCTGGACGTTTGTCTTTTTTGCTCCGGAGGCTACCGAAAGCGAAAATAGGTTCTTTTGAGGATGGAGTCCGCAGGAAAGCAGAGAGGGCCAAATTGTCTGTGGCATTTGAAAGGGTTCCAGGAGGCAGTGAGAACCAGCATTACTTTTCCCCGCTGGCACCTTTGCTGTGGCAGCAAAAGCTGGACGTTTGTCTTTTTTGCTCCGGAGGCTGCCGAAAGCGAAAACAGGTGCTTTTGAGGATGGAGTCCGCAGGAAAGCAGAGAGGGCCAAATTGTCTTTGGCATTTAAAGAGGTTCCAGGAGGCAGTGAGGACCAGCATTACTTTTCCCCGCTGGCACCTTTGCTGCGGCAGCAAAAGCTGGACGTTTGTCTTTTTACCACCGGAGGGCGCCGAAAGTGAAAAAAGGCGCTTTTGAGGATAGAGTCCGCAGGAAAGCAGAGAGGGCCAAATTGTCTGGGGCATTTGAAAGGGTTCCAGGAGGCAGTGAGAACCAGCATTACTTTTCTCCGCTGGCACCTTTGCTGTAGCAGCAAAAGCTGGATGTTTGTCTTTTTTGCTCCGGAGGTTGCCGAAAGCGAAAACAGGTGCTTTTGAGGATGGAGTCCGCAGGAAAGCAGAGAGGGCCAAATTGTCTGAGGCATTTGAAGAGGTTCAAGGAAGCAGTGAGAACCAGCATTACTTTTCCCCGCTGGCACCTTTGCTGTAGCAGCAAAAGCTGGACGTTTGTCTTTTTTGCTCCGGAGGCTGCCGAAAGCGAAAACAGGTGCTTTTGAGGATGGAGTCCGCAGGAAAGCAGAGAGGGCCAAATTGTCTGGGGCATTTGAAAGGGTTCCAGGAGGCAGTGAGAACCAGCATTACTTTTCCCCGCTGGCACCTTTGCTGTGGCAGCAAAAGCTGGACGTTTGTCTTTTTTGCTCCGGAGGCTGCCGAAAGCGAAAACAGGTGCTTTTGAGGATGGAGTTCGCAGGAAAGCAGAGAGGGCCAAATTGTCTGTGGCATTTGAAAGGGTTCCAGGAGGCAGTGAGAACCAGCATTACTTTTCCCCGCTGGCACCTTTGCTGTGGCAGCAAAAGCTGGACGTTTGTCTTTTTTGCTCCGGAGGCTGCCGAAAGCGAAAACAGCTGCTTTTGAGGATGGAGTCCGCAGGAAAGCAGAGAGGGCCAAATTGTCTGTGGCATTTGAAGAGGTTCCAGGAGGCAGTGAGAACCAGCATTACTTTTCCCCGCTGGTACCTTTGCTGTGGCAGCAAAAGCTGGACGTTTGTCTTTTTTGCTCCTGAGGATGCCGAAAGCGAAAAAAGGTGGTTTTGAGGATGGAGTCCGCAGGAAAGCAGAGAGGGCCAAATTGTCTGTGGCATTTGAAAGGGTTCCAGGAGGCAGTGAGAACGAGCATTACTTTTCCCCGCTGGCACCTTTGCTGTGGCAGCAAAAGCTGGACGTTTGTCTTTTTTGCTCCGGAGGCTGCCGAAAGCGAAAATAGGTTCTTTTGAGGATGGAGTCCGCAGGAAAGCAGAGAGGGCCAAATTGTCTGGGCATTTGAAAGGGTTCCAGGAGGCAGTGAGAACCAGCATTACTTTTCCCCGCTGGCACCTTTGCTGTGGCAGCAAAAGCTGGACGTTTGTCTTTTTTGCTCCGGAGGCTGCCGAAAGCGAAAACAGGTGCTTTTGAGGATGGAGTCCGCAGGAAAGCAGAGAGGGCCAAATTGTCTTTGGCATTTAAAGAGGTTCCAGGAGGCAGTGAGGACCAGCATTACTTTTCCCCGCTGGCACCTTTGCTGCGGCAGCAAAAGCTGGACGTTTGTCTTTTTACCACCGGAGGGCGCCGAAAGTGAAAAAAGGCGCTTTTGAGGATAGAGTCCGCAGGAAAGCAGAGAGGGCCAAATTGTCTGTGGCATTTGATAGGGTTCCAGGAGACAGTGAGAACAAGCATTACTTTTCCCCGCTGGCACCTTTGCTGTGGCAGCAAAAGCTGGACGTTTGTCTTTTTTGCTCCGGAGGCTGCCGAAAGCGAAAACAGGTGCTTTTGAGGATGGAGTCCGCAGGAAAGCAGAGAGGGCCAAATTGTCTGTGGCATTTGAAAGGGTTCCAGGAGGCAGTGAGAACCAGCATTACTTTTCCCCGCTGGCACCTTTGCTGTGGCAGCAAAAGCTGGACGTTTGTCTTTTTTGCTCCGGAGGCTGCCGAAAGCGAAAATAGGTTCTTTTGAGGATGGAGTCCGCAGGAAAGCAGAGAGGGCCAAATTGTCTGTGGCATTTGAAAGGGTTCCAGGAGGCAGTGAGAACCAGCATTACTTTTCCCCGCTGGCACCTTTGCTGTGGCAGCAAAAGCTGGACGTTTGTCTTTTTTGCTCCGGAGGCTGCCGAAAGCGAAAACAGGTGCTTTTGATGATGGAGTCCGCAGGAAAGCAGAGAGGGCCAAATTGTCTTTGGCATTTAAAGAGGTTCCAGGAGGCAGTGAGGACCAGCATTACTTTTCCCCGCTGGCACCTTTGCTGTGGCAGCAAAAGCTGGACGTTTGTCTTTTTACCACCGGAGGGCGCCGAAAGTGAAAAAAGGCGCTTTTGAGGATAGAGTCCGCAGGAAAGCAGAGAGGGCCAAATTGTCTGTGGCATTTGAAAGGGTTCCAGGAGGCAGTGAGAACGAGCATTACTTTTCCCCGCTGGCACCTTTGCTGTGGCAGCAGAAGCTGGACGTTTGTCTTTTTTGCTCCGGAGGCTGCCGAAAGCGAAAATAGGTTCTTTTGAGGATGGAGTCCGCAGGAAAGCAGAGAGGGCCAAATTGTCTGGGCATTTGAAAGGGTTCCAGGAGGCAGTGAGAACCAGCATTACTTTTCCCCGCTGGCACCCTTGCTGTGGCAGCAAAAGCTGGACGTTTGTCTTTTTTGCTCCGGAGGCTGCCGAAAGCGAAAACAGGTGCTTTTGATGATGGAGTCCGCAGGAAAGCAGAGAGGGCCAAATTGTCTTTGGCATTTAAAGAGGTTCCAGGAGGCAGTGAGGACCAGCATTACTTTTCCCCGCTGGCACCTTTGCTGCGGCAGCAAAAGCTGGACGTTTGTCTTTTTACCACCGGAGGGCGCCGAAAGTGAAAAAAGGCGCTTTTGAGGATAGAGTCCGCAGGAAAGCAGAGAGGGCCAAATTGTCTGTGGCATTTGAAAGGGTTCCAGGAGGCAGTGAGAACCAGCATTACTTTTCCCCGCTGGCACCTTTGCTGTGGCAGCAAAAGCTGGACGTTTGTCTTTTTTGCTCCGGAGGCTGCCGAAAGCGAAAACAGCTGCTTTTGAGGATGGAGTCCGCAGGAAAGCAGAGAGGGCCAAATTGTCTGTGACATTTGAAAGGGTTCCAGGAGGCAGTGAGAACCAGCATTACTTTTCCCCGCTGGCACCTTTGCTGTGGCAGCAAAAGCTGGGCGTTTGTCTTTTTTGCTCCGGAGGCTGCCGAAAGCGAAAACAGGTGCTTTTGAGGATGGAGTCCGCAGGAAAGCAGAGAGGGCCAAATTGTCTGGGGCATTTGAAAGGGTTCCAGGAGGCAGTGAGAACCAGCATTACTTTTCCCCGCTGGCACCTTTGCTGTGGCAGCAAAAGCTGGACGTTTGTCTTTTTTGCTCCGGAGGCTGCCGAAAGCGAAAACAGGTGCTTTTGAGGATGGAGTCCGCAGGAAAGCAGAGAGGGCCAAATTGTCTGTGGCATTTGAAAGGGTTCCAGGAGGCAGTGAGAACCAGCATTACTTTTCCCCGCTGGCACCTTTGCTGTGGCAGCAAAAGCTGGACGTTTGTCTTTTTTGCTCCGGAGGTTGCCGAAAGCGAAAACAGGTGCTTTTGAGGATGGAGTCCGCAGGAAAGCAGAGAGGGCCAAATTGTCTGAGGCATTTGAAGAGGTTCCAGGAGGCAGTGAGAACCAGCATTACCTTTCCCCGCTGGCACCTTTGCTGTAGCAGCAAAAGCTGGACGTTTGTCTTTTTTGCTCCGGAGGCTGCCGAAAGCGAAAACAGGTGCTTTTGAGGATAGAGTCCGCAGGAAAGCAGAGAGGGCCAAATTGTCTGGGGCATTTGAAAGGGTTCCAGGAGGCAGTGAGAACCAGCATTACTTTTCCCCGCTGGCACCTTTGCTGTGGCAGCAAAAGCTGGACGTTTGTCTTTTTTGCTCCGGAGGCTGCCGAAAGCGAAAACAGGTGCTTTTGAGGATGGAGTCCGCAGGAAAGCAGAGAGGGCCAAATTGTCTGTGGCATTTGAAAGGGTTCCAGGAGGCAGTGAGAACGAGCATTACTTTTCCCCGCTGGCACCTTTGCTGTGGCAGCAAAAGCTGGACGTTTGTCTTTTTTGCTCCGGAGGCTGCCGAAAGCGAAAATAGGTTCTTTTGAGGATGGAGTCCGCAGGAAAGCAGAGAGGGCCAAATTGTCTGGGCATTTGAAAGGGTTCCAGGAGGCAGTGAGAACCAGCATTACTTTTCCCCGCTGGCACCTTTGCTGTGGCAGCAAAAGCTGGACGTTTGTCTTTTTTGCTCCGGAGGCTGCCGAAAGCGAAAACAGGTGCTTTTGATGATGGAGTCCGCAGGAAAGCAGAGAGGGCCAAATTGTCTTTGGCATTTAAAGAGGTTCCAGGAGGCAGTGAGGACCAGCATTACTTTTCCCCGCTGGCACCTTTGCTGCGGCAGCAAAAGCTGGACGTTTGTCTTTTTACCACCGGAGGGCGCCGAAAGTGAAAAAAGGCGCTTTTGAGGATAGAGTCCGCAGGAAAGCAGAGAGGGCCAAATTGTCTGTGGCATTTGATAGGGTTCCAGGAGACAGTGAGAACCAGCATTACTTTTCCCCGCTGGCACCTTTGCTGTGGCAGCAAAAGCTGGACGTTTGTCTTTTTTGCTCCGGAGGCTGCCGAAAGCGAAAACAGGTGCTTTTGAGGATGGAGTCCGCAGGAAAGCAGAGAGGGCCAAATTGTCTGTGGCATTTGAAAGGGTTCCAGGAGGCAGTGAGAACCAGCATTACTTTTCCCCGCTGGCACCTTTGCTGTGGCAGCAAAAGCTGGACGTTTGTCTTTTTTGCTCCGGAGGCTGCCGAAAGCGAAAATAGGTTCTTTTGAGGATGGAGTCCGCAGGAAAGCAGAGAGGGCCAAATTGTCTGTGGCATTTGAAAGGGTTCCAGGAGGCAGTGAGAACCAGCATTACTTTTCCCCGCTGGCACCTTTGCTGTGGCAGCAAAAGCTGGACGTTTGTCTTTTTTGCTCCGGAGGCTGCCGAAAGCGAAAACAGGTGCTTTTGAGGATGGAGTCCGCAGGAAAGCAGAGAGGGCCAAATTGTCTTTGGCATTTAAAGAGGTTCCAGGAGGCAGTGAGGACCAGCATTACTTTTCCCCGCTGGCACCTTTGCTGCGGCAGCAAAAGCTGGACGTTTGTCTTTTTACCACCGGAGGGCGCCAAAAGTGAAAAAAGGCGCTTTTGAGGATAGAGTCCGCAGGAAAGCAGAGAGGGCCAAATTGTCTGGGGCATTTGAAAGGGTTCCAGGAGGCAGTGAGAACGAGCATTACTTTTCCCCGCTGGCACCTTTGCTGTGGCAGCAAAAGCTGGACGTTTGTCTTTTTTGCTCCGGAGGCTGCCGAAAGCGAAAATAGGTTCTTTTGAGGATGGAGTCCGCAGGAAAGCAGAGAGGGCCAAATTGTCTGGGCATTTGAAAGGGTTCCAGGAGGCAGTGAGAACCAGCATTACTTTTCCCCGCTGGCACCTTTGCTGTGGCAGCAAAAGCTGGACGTTTGTCTTTTTTGCTCCGGAGGCTGCCGAAAGCGAAAACAGGTGCTTTTGATGATGGAGTCCGCAGGAAAGCAGAGAGGGCCAAATTGTCTTTGGCATTTAAAGAGGTTCCAGGAGGCAGTGAGGACCAGCATTACTTTTCCCCGCTGGCACCTTTGCTGCGGCAGCAAAAGCTGGACGTTTGTCTTTTTACCACCGGAGGGCGCCGAAAGTGAAAAAAGGCGCTTTTGAGGATAGAGTCCGCAGGAAAGCAGAGAGGGCCAAATTGTCTGTGGCATTTGAAAGGGTTCCAGGAGGCAGTGAGAACCAGCATTACTTTTCCCCGCTGGCACCTTTGCTGTGGCAGCAAAAGCTGGACGTTTGTCTTTTTTGCTCCGGAGGCTGCCGAAAGCGAAAACAGCTGCTTTTGAGGATGGAGTCCGCAGGAAAGCAGAGAGGGCCAAATTGTCGGTGACATTTGAAAGGGTTCCAGGAGGCAGTGAGAACCAGCATTACTTTTCCCCGCTGGCACCTTTGCTGTGGCAGCAAAAGCTGGACGTTTGTCTTTTTTGCTCCGGAGGCTGCCGAAAGCGAAAACAGGTGCTTTTGAGGATGGAGTCCGCAGGAAAGCAGAGAGGGCCAAATTGTCTGGGGCATTTGAAAGGGTTCCAGGAGGCAGTGAGAACCAGCATTACTTTTCCCCGCTGGCACCTTTGCTGTGGCAGCAAAAGCTGGACGTTTGTCTTTTTTGCTCCGGAGGTTGCCGAAAGCGAAAACAGGTGCTTTTGAGGATGGAGTCCGCAGGAAAGCAGAGAGGGCCAAATTGTCTGTGGCATTTGAAAGGGTTCCAGGAGGCAGTGAGAACCAGCATTACTTTTCCCCGCTGGCACCTTTGCTGTGGCAGAAAAAGCTGGACGTTTGTCTTTTTTGCTCCGGAGGTTGCCGAAAGCGAAAACAGGTGCTTTTGAGGATGGAGTCCGCAGGAAAGCAGAGAGGGCCAAATTGTCTGAGGCATTTGAAGAGGTTCCAGGAGGCAGTGAGAACCAGCATTACTTTTCCCCGCTGGCACCTTTGCTGTGGCAGCAAAAGCTGGACGTTTGTCTTTTTTGCTCCGGAGGCTGCCGAAAGCGAAAACAGGTGCTTTTGAGGATAGAGTCCGCAGGAAAGCAGAGAGGGCCAAATTGTCTGGGGCATTTGAAAGGGTTCCAGGAGGCAGTGAGAACCAGCATTACTTTTCCCCGCTGGCACCTTTGCTGTGGCAGCAAAAGCTGGACGTTTGTCTTTTTTGCTCCGGAGGCTGCCGAAAGCGAAAAAAGGTGCTTTTGAGGATGGAGTCCGCAGGAAAGCAGAGAGGGCCAAATTGTCTGTGGCATTTGAAAGGGTTCCAGGAGGCAGTGAGAACCAGCATTACTTTTCCCCGCTGGCACCTTTGCTGTGGCAGCAAAAGCTGGACGTTTGTCTTTTTTGCTCCGGAGGCTGCCGAAAGCGAAAACAGGTGCTTTTGAGGATGGAGTCCGCAGGAAAGCAGAGAGGGCCAAATTGTCTGTGGCATTTGAAAGGGTTCCAGGAGGCAGTGAGAACCAGCATTACTTTTCCCCGCTGGCACCTTTGCTGTGGCAGCAAAAGCTGGACGTTTGTCTTTTTTGCTCCGGAGGCTGCCGAAAGCGAAAACAGGTGCTTTTGAGGATGGAGTCCGCAGGAAAGCAGAGAGGGCCAAATTGTCTGTGGCATTTGAAAGGGTTCCAGGAGGCAGTGAGAACCAGCATTACTTTTCCCCGCTGGCACCTTTGCTGTGGCAGCAAAAGCTGGACGTTTGTCTTTTTTGCTCCGGAGGCTGCCGAAAGCGAAAACAGGTGCTTTTGATGATGGAGTCCGCAGGAAAGCAGAGAGGGCCAAATTGTCTTTGGCATTTAAAGAGGTTCCAGGAGGCAGTGAGGACCAGCATTACTTTTCCCCGTTGGCACCTTTGCTGCGGCAGCAAAAGCTGGACGTTTGTCTTTTTACCACCGGAGGGCGCCGAAAGTGAAAAAAGGCGCTTTTGAGGATATAGTCCGCAGGAAATCAGAGAGGGCCAAATTGTCTGTGGCATTTGAAAGGGTTCCAGGAGGCAGTGAGAACCAGCATTACTTTTCCCCGCTGGCACCTTTGCTGTGGCAGCAAAAGCTGGACGTTTGTTCTTTTTTGCTCCGGAGGCTGCCGAAAGCGAAAACAGGTGCTTTTGATGATGGAATCCGCAGGAAAGCAGAGAGGGCCAAATTGTCTGGGGCATTTGAAAGGGTTCCAGGAGGCAGTGAGAACCAACATTACTTTTCCCCGCTGGCACCTTTGCTGTGGCAGCAAAAGCTGGACGTTTGTATTTTTTGCTCCGGAGGCTGCCGAAAGCGAAAACAGGTGCTTTTGAGGATGGAGTCCGCAGGAAAGCAGAGAGGGCCAAATTGTCTGTGGCATTTGAAAGGGTTCCAGGAGGCAGTGAGAACCAGCATTACTTTTCCCCGCTGGCACCTTTGCTGTGGCAGCAAAAGCTGGACGTTTGTCTTTTTTGCTCCGGAGGTTGCCGAAAGCGAAAACAGGTGCTTTTGAGGATGGAGTCCGCAGGAAAGCAGAGAGGGCCAAATTGTCTTTGGCATTTGAAAGGGTTTCCAGGAGGCAGTGAGAACCAGCATTACTTTTCCCCGCTGGCACCTTTGCTGTAGCAGCAAAAGCTGGACGTTTGTCTTTTTTGCTCCGGAGGATGGGCGAAAGCGAAAACAGGTGCTTTTGAGGATGGAGTCCGCAGGAAAGCAGAGAGGGCCAAATTGTCTGGGGCATTTGAAAGGGTTCCAGGAGGCAGTGAGAACCAGCATTACTTTTCCCCGCTGGCACCTTTGCTGTGGCAGCAAAAGCTGGACGTTTGTCTTTTTTGCTCCGGAGGCTGCCGAAAGCGAAAACAGGTGCTTTTGAGGATGGAGTCCGCAGGAAAGCAGAGAGGGCCAAATTGTCTTTGGCATTTAAAGAGGTTCCAGGAGGCAGTGAGGACCAGCATTACTTTTCCCCGCTGGCACCTTTGCTGTGGCAGCAAAAGCTGGACGTTTGTCTTTTTTGCTCCGGAGGCTGCCGAAAGCGAAAACAGGTGCTTTTGAGGATGGAGTCCGCAGGAAAGCAGAGAGGGCCAAATTGTCTGTGGCATTTGAAGAGGTTCCAGGAGGCAGTGAGAATCAGCATTACTTTTCCCCGCTGGTACCTTTGCTGTGGCAGCAAAAGCTGGACGTTTGTCTTTTTTGCTCCGGAGGGCGCCGAAAGCAAAAATAGGTTCTTTTGAGGATGGAGTCCGCAGGAAAGCAGAGAGGGCCAAATTGTCTGTGACATTTGAAAGGGTTCCAGGAGGCAGTGAGAACCAGCATTACTTTTCCCCGCTGGCACCTTTGCTGTGGCAGCAAAAGCTGGACGTTTGTCTTTTTTGCTCCGGAGGCTGCCGAAAGCGAAAACAGGTGCTTTTGAAAATGGAGTCCGCAGGAAAGCAGAGAGGGCCAAATTGTCTGGGGCATTTGAAAGGGTTCCAGGAGGCAGTGAGAACCAGCATTACTTTTCCCCGCTGGCACCTTTGCTGTGGCAGCAAAAGCTGGACGTTTGTCTTTTTTGCTCCGGAGGCTGCCGAAAGCGAAAACAGGTGCTTTTGAGGATGGAGTCCGCAGGAAAGCAGAGAGGGCCAAATTGTCTGGGGCATTTGAAAGGGTTCCAGGAGGCAGTGAGAACCAGCATTACTTTTCCCCGCTGGCACCTTTGCTGTGGCAGCAAAAGCTGGACGTTTGTCTTTTTTGCTCCGGAGGCTGCCGAAAGCGAAAACAGGTGCTTTTGAGGATGGAGTCCGCAGGAAAGCAGAGAGGGCCAAATTGTCTGGGGCATTTGAAAGGGTTCCAGGAGGCAGTGAGAACGAGCATTACTTTTCCCCGCTGGCACCTTTGCTGTGGCAGCAAAAGCTGGACGTTTGTCTTTTTTGCTCCGGAGGTTGCCAAAAGCGAAAACAGGTGCTTTTGATGATGGAGTCCGCAGGAAAGCAGAGAGGGCCAAATTGTCTGAGGCATTTGAAGAGGTTCCAGGAGGCAGTGAGAACCAGCATTACTTTTCCCCGCTGGCACCTTTGCTGTAGCAGCAAAAGCTGGACGTTTGTCTTTTTTGCTCCGGAGGCTGCCGAAAGCGAAAACAGGTGCTTTTGAGGATAGAGTCCGCAGGAAAGCAGAGAGGGCCAAATTGTCTGTGGCATTTGAAAGGGTTCCAGGAGGCAGTGAGAACCAGCATTACTTTTCCCCGCTGGCACCTTTGCTGTGGCAGCAAAAGCTGGACGTTTGTCTTTTTTGCTCCGGAGGCTGCCGAAAGCGAAAACAGGTGCTTTTGATGATGGAGTCCGCAGGAAAGCAGAGAGGGCCAAATTGTCTTTGGCATTTAAAGAGGTTCCAGGAGGCAGTGAGGACCAGCATTACTTTTCCCCGTTGGCACCTTTGCTGCGGCAGCAAAAGCTGGACGTTTGTCTTTTTACCACCGGATGGCGCCGAAAGTGAAAAAAGGCGCTTTTGAGGATGGAGTCCGCAGGAAAGCAGAGAGGGCCAAATTGTCTGTGGCATTTGAAAGGGTTCCAGGAGGCAGTGAGAACCAGCATTACTTTTCCCCGCTGGCACCTTTGCTGTGGCAGCAAAAGCTGGACGTTTGTCTTTTTTGCTCCGCAGGCTGCCGAAAGCGAAAACAGGTGCTTTTGAGGATGGAGTCCGCAGGAAAGCAGAGAGGGCCAAATTGTCTGTGGCATTTGAAAGGGTTCCAGGAGGCAGTGAGAACCAGCATTACTTTTCCCCGCTGGCACCTTTGCTGTGGCAGCAAAAGCTGGACGTTTGTCTTTTTTGCTCCGGAGGCTGCCGAAAGCGAAAACAGGTGCTTTTGAGGATGGAGTCCGCAGGAAAGCAGAGAGGGCCAAATTGTCTGGGGCATTTGAAAGGGTTCCAGGAGGCAGTGAGAACCAGCATTACTTTTCCCCGCTGGCACCTTTGCTGTGGCAGCAAAAGCTGGACGTTTGTCTTTTTTGCTCCGGAGGCTGCCGAAAGCGAAAACAGGTGCTTTTGATGATGGAGTCCGCAGGAAAGCAGAGAGGGCCAAATTGTCTTTGGCATTTAAAGAGCTTCCAGGAGGCAGTGAGGACCAGCATTACTTTTCCCCGCTGGCACCTTTGCTGTGGCAGTAAAAGCTGGACGTTTGTCTTTTTTGCTCCGGAGGCTGCCGAAAGCGAAAACAGGTTGCTTTTGAGGATGGAGTCCGCAGGAAAGCAGAGAGGGCCAAATTGTCTGTGGCATTTGAAGAGGTTCCAGGAGGCAGTGAGAACCAGCATTACTTTTCCCCGCTGGTACCTTTGCTGTGGCAGCAAAAGCTGGACGTTTGTCTTTTTTGCTCCGGAGGCTGCCGAAAGCAAAAATAGGTTCTTTTGAGGATGGAGTCCGCAGGAAAGCAGAGAGGGCCAAATTGTCTGGGGCATTTGAAAGGGTTCCAGGAGGCAGTGAGAAACAGCATTACTTTCCCCGCTGGCACCTTTGCTGTGGCAGCAAAAGCTGGACGTTTGTCTTTTTTGCTCCGCAGGCTGCCGAAAGCGAAAACAGGTGCTTTTGAGGATGGAGTCCGCAGGAAAGCAGAGAGGGCCAAATTGTCTGTGGCATTTGAAAGGGTTCCAGGAGGCAGTGAGAACCAGCATTACTTTTCCCGCTGGCACCTTTGCTGTGGCAGCAAAAGCTGGACGTTTGTCTTTTTACCACCGGAGGGCGCCGAAAGTGAAAAAAGGCGCTTTTGAGGATAGAGTCCGCAGGAAAGCAGAGAGGGCCAAATTGTCTGTGGCATTTGAAAGGGTTCCAGGAGGCAGTGAGAACCAGCATTACTTTTCCCCGCTGGCACCTTTGCTGTGGCAGCAAAAGCTGGACGTTTGTCTTTTTTGCTCCGGAGGCTGCCGAAAGCGAAAACAGGTGCTTTTGAGGATGGAATCCGCAGGAAAGCAGAGAGGGCCAAATTGTCTGGGGCATTTGAAAGGGTTCCAGGAGGCAGTGAGAACCAGCATTACTTTTCCCCGCTGGCACCTTTGCTGTGGCAGCAAAAGCTGGACGTTTGTATTTTTTGCTCCGGAGGCTGCCGAAAGCGAAAACAGGTGCTTTTGAGGATGGAGTCCGCAGGAAAGCAGAGAGGGCCAAATTGTCTTTGGCATTTAAAGAGGTTCCAGGAGGCAGTGAGGACCAGCATTACTTTTCCCCGCTGGCACCTTTGCTGTGGCAGCAAAAGCTGGACGTTTGTCTTTTTTGCTCCGGAGGCTGCCGAAAGCGAAAACAGGTGCTTTTGAGGATGGAGTCCGCAGGAAAGCAGAGAGGGCCAAATTGTCTGTGGCATTTGAAGAGGTTCCAGGAGGCAGTGAGAACCAGCATTACTTTTCCCCGCTGGTACCTTTGCTGTGGCACCAAAAGCTGGACGTTTGTCTTTTTTGCTCCGGAGGGCGCCGAAAGCAAAAATAGGTTCTTTTGAGGATGGAGTCCGCAGGAAAGCAGAGAGGGCCAAATTGTCCGTGTCATTTGAAAGGGTTCCAGGAGGCAGTGAGAACCAGCATTACTTTCCCCGCTGGCACCTTTGTTGTGGCAGCAAAAGCTGGACGTTTGTCTTTTTTGCTCCGGAGGCTGCCGAAAGCGAAAATAGGTTCTTTTGAGGATGGAGTCCGCAGGAAAGCAGAGAGGGCCAAATTGTCTGTGGCATTTGAAAGGGTTCCAGGAGGCAGTGAGAACCAGCATTACTTTTCCCCGCTGGCACCTTTGCTGTGGCAGCAAAAGCTGGACGTTTGTATTTTTTGCTCCGCAGGCTGCCGAAAGCGAAAACAGGTGCTTTTGAGGATGGAGTCCGCAGGAAAGCAGAGAGGGCCAAATTGTCTGTGGCATTTGAAAGGGTTCCAGGAGGCAGTGAGAACCAGCATTACTTTTCCCCGCTGGCACCTTTGCTGTGGCAGCAAAAGCTGGACGTTTGTATTTTTTGCTCCGCAGGCTGCCGAAAGCGAAAACAGGTGCTTTTGAGGATGGGAGTCCGCAGGAAAGCAGAGAGGCCAAATTGTCTGTGGCATTTGAAAGGGTTCCAGGAGGCAGTGAGAACCAGCATTACTTTTCCCCGCTGGCACCTTTGCTGTAGCAGCAAAAGCTGGACGTTTGTCTTTTTTGCTCCGGAGGATGGCGAAAGCGAAAACAGGTGCTTTTGAGGATGGAGTCCGCAGGAAAGCAGAGAGGGCCAAATTGTCTGTGGCATTTGAAAGGGTTCCAGGAGGCAGTGAGAACCAGCATTACTTTTCCCCGCTGGCACCTTTGCTGTGGCAGAAAAAGCTGGACGTTGGTCTTTTTTGCTCCGGAGGCTGCCGAAAGCGAAAACAGGTGCTTTTGATGATGGAGTCCGCAGGAAAGCAGAGAGGGCCAAATTGTCTTTGGCATTTAAAGAGGTTCCAGGAGGCAGTGAGGACCAGCATTACTTTTCCCCGCTGGCACCTTTGCTGTGGCAGCAAAAGCTGGACGGTTTGTCTTTTTACCACCGGAGGGCGCCGAAAGTGAAAAAAGGCGCTTTTGAGGATAGAGTCCGCAGGAAAGCAGAGAGGGCCAAATTGTCTGTGGCATTTGATAGGGTTCCAGGAGGCAGTGAGAACCAGCATTACTTTTCCCCGCTGGCACCTTTGCTGTGGCAGCAAAAGCTGGACGTTTGTCTTTTTTGCTCCGGAGGCTGCCGAAAGCGAAAACAGGTGCTTTTGAGGATGGAGTCCGCAGGAAAGCAGAGAGGGCCAAATTGTCTGTGGCATTTGAAAGGGTTCCAGGAGGCAGTGAGAACCAGCATTACTTTTCCCCGCTGGCACCTTTGCTGTGGCAGCAAAAGCTGGACGTTTGTCTTTTTTGCTCCGGAGGCTGCCGAAAGCGAAAACAGGTGCTTTTGATGATGGAGTCCGCAGGAAAGCAGAGAGGGCCAAATTGTCTTTGGCATTTAAAGAGGTTCCAGGAGGCAGTGAGGACCAGCATTACTTTTCCCCGCTGGCACCTTTGCTGTGGCAGCAAAAGCTGGACGTTTGTCTTTTTACCACCGGAGGGCGCCGAAAGTGAAAAAAGGCGCTTTTGAGGATAGAGTCCGCAGGAAAGCAGAGAGGGCCAAATTGTCTTTGGCATTTGATAGGGTTCCAGGAGGCAGTGAGAACCAGCATTACTTTTCCCCGCTGGCACCTTTGCTGTGGCAGCAAAAGCTGGACGTTTGTCTTTTTTGCTCCGGAGGCTGCCGAAAGCGAAAACAGGTGCTTTTGAGGATGGAGTCCGCAGGAAAGCAGAGAGGGCCAAATTGTCTGTGGCATTTGAAAGGGGTTCCAGGAGGCAGTGAGAACCAGCATTACTTTTCCCCGCTGGCACCTTTGCTGTGGCAGCAAAAGCTGGACGTTTGTCTTTTTTGCTCCGGAGGCTGCCGAAAGCGAAAACAGGTGCTTTTGATGATGGAGTCCGCAGGAAAGCAGAGAGGGCCAAATTGTCTGGGGCATTTGAAAGGGTTCCAGGAGGCAGTGAGAACCAGCATTACTTTTCCCCGCTGGCACCTTTGCTGTGGCAGCAAAAGCTGGACGTTTGTCTTTTTTGCTCCGGAGGCTGCCGAAAGCGAAAACAGGTGCTTTTGAGGATGGAGTCCGCAGGAAAGCAGAGAGGGCCAAATTGTCTGTGGCATTTGAAAGGGTTCCAGGAGGCAGTGAGAACCAGCATTACTTTTCCCCGCTGGCACCTTTGCTGTGGCAGCAAAAGCTGGACGTTTTTCTTTTTTGCTCCGGAGGTTGCCGAAAGCGAAAACAGGTGCTTTTGAGGATGGAGTCCGCAGGAAAGCAGAGAGGGCCAAATTGTCTGAGGCATTTGAAGAGGTTCCAGGAGGCAGTGAGAACCAGCATTACTTTTCCCCGCTGGCACCTTTGCTGTAGCAGCAAAAGCTGGACGTTTGTCTTTTTACCACCGGAGGGCGCCGAAAGCGAAAACAGGTGCTTTTGAGGATGGAGTCCGCAGGAAAGCAGAGAGGGCCAAATTTTCTTTGGCATTTAAAGAGGTTCCAGGAGGCAGTGAGGAACCAGCATTACTTTTCCCCGTTGGCACCTTTGCTGTGGCAGCAAAAGCTGGACGTTTGTCTTTTTACCACCGGAGGGCGCCGAAAGCGAAAACAGGTGCTTTTGAGGATGGAGTCCGCAGGAAAGCAGAGAGGGCCAAATTGTCTGTGGCATTTGAAAGGGTTCCAGGAGGCAGTGAGAACCAGCATTACTTTTCCCCGCTGGCACCTTTGCTGTGGCAGCAAAAGCTGGACGTTTGTCTTTTTTGCTCCGGAGGCTGCCGAAAGCGAAAACAGGTGCTTTTGAGGATGGAGTCCGCAGGAAAGCAGAGAGGGCCAAATTGTCTGTGGCATTTGAAAGGGTTCCAGGAGGCAGTGAGAACCAGCATTACTTTTCCCCGCTGGCACCTTTGCTGTAGCAGCAAAAGCTGGACGTTTGTCTTTTTTGCTCCGGAGGATGGCGAAAGCGAAAACAGGTGCTTTTGAGGATGGAGTCCGCAGGAAAGCAGAGAGGGCCAAATTGTCTGGGGCATTTGAAAGGGTTCCAGGAGGCAGTGAGAACCAGCATTACTTTTCCCCGCTGGCACCTTTGCTGTGGCAGCAAAAGCTGGACGTTGGTCTTTTTTGCTCCGGAGGCTGCCGAAAGCGAAAACAGGTGCTTTTGATGATGGAGTCCGCAGGAAAGCAGAGAGGGCCAAATTGTCTTTGGCATTTAAAGAGGTTCCAGGAGGCAGTGAGGACCAGCATTACTTTTCCCCGCTGGCACCTTTGCTGTGGCAGCAAAAGCTGGACGTTTGTCTTTTTACCACAGGAGGGCGCCGAAAGTGAAAAAAGGCGCTTTTGAGGATAGAGTCCGCAGGAAAGCAGAGAGGGCCAAATTGTCTGTGGCATTTGATAGGGTTCCAGGAGGCAGTGAGAACCAGCATTACTTTTCCCCGCTGGCACCTTTGCTGTGGCAGCAAAAGCTGGACGTTTGTCTTTTTTGCTCCGGAGGCTGCCGAAAGCGAAAACAGGTGCTTTTGAGGATGGAGTCCGCAGGAAAGCAGAGAGGGCCAAATTGTCTGTGGCATTTGAAAGGGTTCCAGGAGGCAGTGAGAACCAGCATTACTTTTCCCCGCTGGCACCTTTGCTGTGGCAGCAAAAGCTGGACGTTTGTCTTTTTTGCTCCGGAGGCTGCCGAAAGCGAAAACAGGTGCTTTTGATGATGGAGTCCGCAGGAAAGCAGAGAGGGCCAAATTGTCTGGGGCATTTGAAAGGGTTCCAGGAGGCAGTGAGAACCAGCATTACTTTTCCCCGCTGGCACCTTTGCTGTGGCAGCAAAAGCTGGACGTTTGTCTTTTTTGCTCCGGAGGTTGCCGAAAGCGAAAACAGGTGCTTTTGAGGATGGAGTCCGCAGGAAAGCAGAGAGGGCCAAATTGTCTTTGGCATTTGAAAGGGTTCCAGGAGGCAGTGAGAACCAGCATTACTTTTCCCCGCTGGTACCTTTGCTGTGGCAGCAAAAGCTGGACGTTTGTCTTTTTTGCTCCGGAGGATGGCGAAAGCGAAAACAGGTGCTTTTGAGGATGGAGTCCGCAGGAAAGCAGAGAGGGCCAAATTGTCTGGGGCATTTGAAAGGGTTCCAGGAGGCAGTGAGAACCAGCATTACTTTTCCCCGCTGGCACCTTTGCTGTGGCAGCAAAAGCTGGACGTTTGTCTTTTTTGCTCCGGAGGCTGCCGAAAGCGAAAACAGGTGCTTTTGAGGATGGAGTCCGCAGGAAAGCAGAGAGGGCCAAATTGTCTGGGGCATTTGAAAGGGTTCCAGGAGGCAGTGAGAACCAGCATTACTTTTCCCCGCTGGCACCTTTGCTGTGGCAGCAAAAGCTGGACGTTTGTCTTTTTTGCTCCGGAGGCTGCCGAAAGCGAAAACAGGTGCTTTTGAGGATGGAGTCCGCAGGAAAGCAGAGAGGGCCAAATTGTCTGGGGCATTTGAAAGGGTTCCAGGAGGCAGTGAGAACCAGCATTACTTTTCCCCGCTGGCACCTTTGCTGTGGCAGCAAAAGCTGGACGTTTGTCTTTTTTGCTCCGGAGGCTGCCGAAAGCGAAAACAGGTGCTTTTGAGGATGGAGTCCGCAGGAAAGCAGAGAGGGCCAAATTGTCTGGGGCATTTGAAAGGGTTCCAGGAGGCAGTGAGAACCAGCATTACTTTTCCCCGCTGGCACCTTTGCTGTGGCAGCAAAAGCTGGACGTTTGTCTTTTTTGCTCCGGAGGTTGCCGAAAGCGAAAACAGGTGCTTTTGAGGATGGAGTCCGCAGGAAAGCAGAGAGGGCCAAATTGTCTGAGGCATTTGAAGAGGTTCCAGGAGGCAGTGAGAACCAGCATTACTTTTCCCCGCTGGCACCTTTGCTGTAGCAGCAAAAGCTGGACGTTTGTCTTTTTTGCTCCGGAGGCTGCCGAAAGCGAAAACAGGTGCTTTTGAGGATAGAGTCCGCAGGAAAGCAGAGAGGGCCAAATTGTCTGTGGCATTTGAAAGGGTTCCAGGAGGCAGTGAGAACCAGCATTACTTTTCCCCGCTGGCACCTTTGCTGTGGCAGCAAAAGCTGGACGTTTGTCTTTTTTGCTCCGGAGGCTGCCGAAAGCGAAAACAGGTGCTTTTGATGATGGAGTCCGCAGGAAAGCAGAGAGGGCCAAATTGTCTTTGGCATTTAAAGAGGTTCCAGGAGGCAGTGAGGACCAGCATTACTTTTCCCCGTTGGCACCTTTGCTGCGGCAGCAAAAGCTGGACGTTTGTCTTTTTACCACCGGATGGCGCCGAAAGTGAAAAAAGGCGCTTTTGAGGATGGAGTCCGCAGGAAAGCAGAGAGGGCCAAATTGTCTGTGGCATTTGAAAGGGTTCCAGGAGGCAGTGAGAACCAGCATTACTTTTCCCCGCTGGCACCTTTGCTGTGGCAGCAAAAGCTGGACGTTTGTCTTTTTTGCTCCGGAGGCTGCCGAAAGCGAAAACAGGTGCTTTTGAGGATGGAGTCCGCAGGAAAGCAGAGAGGGCCAAATTGTCTGTGGCATTTGAAAGGGTTCCAGGAGGCAGTGAGAACCAGCATTACTTTTCCCCGCTGGCACCTTTGCTGTGGCAGCAAAAGCTGGACGTTTGTCTTTTTTGCTCCGGAGGCTGCCGAAAGCGAAAACAGGTGCTTTTGAGGATGGAGTCCGCAGGAAAGCAGAGAGGGCCAAATTGTCTGGGGCATTTGAAAGGGTTCCAGGAGGCAGTGAGAACCAGCATTACTTTTCCCCGCTGGCACCTTTGCTGTGGCAGCAAAAGCTGGACGTTTGTCTTTTTTGCTCCGGAGGCTGCCGAAAGCGAAAACAGGTGCTTTTGAGGATGGAGTCCGCAGGAAAGCAGAGAGGGCCAAATTGTCTGGGGCATTTGAAAGGGTTCCAGGAGGCAGTGAGAACCAGCATTACTTTTCCCCGCTGGCACCTTTGCTGTGGCAGCAAAAGCTGGACGTTTGTCTTTTTTGCTCCGGAGGCTGCCGAAAGCGAAAACAGGTGCTTTTGAGGATGGAGTCCGCAGGAAAGCAGAGAGGGCCAAATTGTCTGGGGCATTTGAAAGGGTTCCAGGAGGCAGTGAGAACCAGCATTACTTTTCCCCGCTGGCACCTTTGCTGTGGCAGCAAAAGCTGGACGTTTGTCTTTTTTGCTCCGGAGGCTGCCGAAAGCGAAAACAGGTGCTTTTGAGGATGGAGTCCGCAGGAAAGCAGAGAGGGCCAAATTGTCTGGGGCATTTGAAAGGGTTCCAGGAGGCAGTGAGAAACAGCATTACTTTTCCCCGCTGGCACCTTTGCTGTGGCAGCAAAAGCTGGACGTTTGTCTTTTTTGCTCCGGAGGCTGCCGAAAGCGAAAACAGGTGCTTTTGAGGATGGAGTCCGCAGGAAAGCAGAGAGGGCCAAATTGTCTGGGGCATTTGAAAGGGTTCCAGGAGGCAGTGAGAACCAGCATTACTTTTCCCCGCTGGCACCTTTGCTGTGGCAGCAAAAGCTGGACGTTTGTCTTTTTTGCTCCGGAGGCTGCCGAAAGCGAAAACAGGTGCTTTTGAGGATGGAGTCCGCAGGAAAGCAGAGAGGGCCAAATTGTCTGGGGCATTTGAAAGGGTTCCAGGAGGCAGTGAGAACCAGCATTACTTTTCCCCGCTGGCACCTTTGCTGTGGCAGCAAAAGCTGGACGTTTGTCTTTTTTGCTCCGGAGGTTGCCGAAAGCGAAAACAGGTGCTTTTGAGGATGGAGTCCGCAGGAAAGCAGAGAGGGCCAAATTGTCTGAGGCATTTGAAGAGGTTCCAGGAGGCAGTGAGAACCAGCATTACTTTTCCCCGCTGGCACCTTTGCTGTAGCAGCAAAAGCTGGACGTTTGTCTTTTTTGCTCCGGAGGCTGCCGAAAGCGAAAACAGGTGCTTTTGAGGATAGAGTCCGCAGGAAAGCAGAGAGGGCCAAATTGTCTGTGGCATTTGAAAGGGTTCCAGGAGGCAGTGAGAACCAGCATTACTTTTCCCCGCTGGCACCTTTGCTGTGGCAGCAAAAGCTGGACGTTTGTCTTTTTTGCTCCGGAGGCTGCCGAAAGCGAAAACAGGTGCTTTTGATGATGGAGTCCGCAGGAAAGCAGAGAGGGCCAAATTGTCTTTGGCATTTAAAGAGGTTCCAGGAGGCAGTGAGGACCAGCATTACTTTTCCCCGTTGGCACCTTTGCTGCGGCAGCAAAAGCTGGACGTTTGTCTTTTTACCACCGGATGGCGCCGAAAGTGAAAAAAGGCGCTTTTGAGGATGGAGTCCGCAGGAAAGCAGAGAGGGCCAAATTGTCTGTGGCATTTGAAAGGGTTCCAGGAGGCAGTGAGAACCAGCATTACTTTTCCCCGCTG
The DNA here is from genome assembly GCF_965231255.1 of Vanellus vanellus. NCBI lineage: Eukaryota > Metazoa > Chordata > Aves > Charadriiformes > Charadriidae > Vanellus > Vanellus vanellus. The sequence continues at coordinate 90,154 of NW_028127808.1, forward strand.
GCACCTTTGCTGTGGCAGCAAAAGCTGGACGTTTGTCTTTTTTGCTCCGGAGGCTGCCGAAAGCGAAAACAGGTGCTTTTGAGGATGGAGTCCGCAGGAAAGCAGAGAGGGCCAAATTGTCTGTGGCATTTGAAAGGGTTCCAGGAGGCAGTGAGAACCAGCATTACTTTTCCCCGCTGGCACCTTTGCTGTGGCAGCAAAAGCTGGACGTTTGTCTTTTTTGCTCCGGAGGCTGCCGAAAGCGAAAACAGGTGCTTTTGAGGATGGAGTCCGCAGGAAAGCAGAGAGGGCCAAATTGTCTGGGGCATTTGAAAGGGTTCCAGGAGGCAGTGAGAACCAGCATTACTTTTCCCCGCTGGCACCTTTGCTGTGGCAGCAAAAGCTGGACGTTTGTCTTTTTTGCTCCGGAGGCTGCCGAAAGCGAAAACAGGTGCTTTTGATGATGGAGTCCGCAGGAAAGCAGAGAGGGCCAAATTGTCTTTGGCATTTAAAGAGCTTCCAGGAGGCAGTGAGGACCAGCATTACTTTTCCCCGCTGGCACCTTTGCTGTGGCAGTAAAAGCTGGACGTTTGTCTTTTTTGCTCCGGAGGCTGCCGAAAGCGAAAACAGGTGCTTTTGAGGATGGAGTCCGCAGGAAAGCAGAGAGGGCCAAATTGTCTGTGGCATTTGAAGAGGTTCCAGGAGGCAGTGAGAACCAGCATTACTTTTCCCCGCTGGTACCTTTGCTGTGGCAGCAAAAGCTGGACGTTTGTCTTTTTTGCTCCGGAGGCTGCCGAAAGCGAAAATAGGTTCTTTTGAGGATGGAGTCCGCAGGAAAGCAGAGAGGGCCAAATTGTCTGGGGCATTTGAAAGGGTTCCAGGAGGCAGTGAGAAACAGCATTACTTTTCCCCGCTGGCACCTTTGCTGTGGCAGCAAAAGCTGGACGTTTGTCTTTTTTGCTCCGCAGGCTGCCGAAAGCGAAAACAGGTGCTTTTGAGGATGGAGTCCGCAGGAAAGCAGAGAGGGCCAAATTGTCTGTGGCATTTGAAAGGGTTCCAGGAGGCAGTGAGAACCAGCATTACTTTTCCCCGCTGGCACCTTTGCTGTGGCAGCAAAAGCTGGACGTTTGTCTTTTTACCACCGGAGGGCGCCGAAAGTGAAAAAAGGCGCTTTTGAGGATAGAGTCCGCAGGAAAGCAGAGAGGGCCAAATTGTCTGTGGCATTTGAAAGGGTTCCAGGAGGCAGTGAGAACCAGCATTACTTTTCCCCGCTGGCACCTTTGCTGTGGCAGCAAAAGCTGGACGTTTGTCTTTTTTGCTCCGGAGGCTGCCGAAAGCGAAAACAGGTGCTTTTGAGGATGGAATCCGCAGGAAAGCAGAGAGGGCCAAATTGTCTGGGGCATTTGAAAGGGTTCCAGGAGGCAGTGAGAACCAGCATTACTTTTCCCCGCTGGCACCTTTGCTGTGGCAGCAAAAGCTGGACGTTTGTCTTTTTTGCTCCGGAGGCTGCCGAAAGCGAAAACAGGTGCTTTTGAGGATGGAGTCCGCAGGAAAGCAGAGAGGGCCAAATTGTCTGTGGCATTTGAAGAGGTTCCAGGAGGCAGTGAGAACCAGCATTACTTTTCCCCGCTGGTACCTTTGCTGTGGCACCAAAAGCTGGACGTTTGTCTTTTTTGCTCCGGAGGGCGCCGAAAGCAAAAATAGGTTCTTTTGAGGATGGAGTCCGCAGGAAAGCAGAGAGGGCCAAATTGTCTGTGTCATTTGAAAGGGTTCCAGGAGGCAGTGAGAAACAGCATTACTTTTCCCTGCTGGCACCTTTGCTGTGGCAGCAAAAGCTGGACGTTTGTCTTTTTTGCTCCGGAGGCTGCCGAAAGCGAAAATAGGTTCTTTTGAGGATGGAGTCCGCAGGAAAGCAGAGAGGGCCAAATTGTCTGTGGCATTTGAAAGGGTTCCAGGAGGCAGTGAGAACCAGCATTACTTTTCCCCGCTGGCACCTTTGCTGTGGCAGCAAAAGCTGGACGTTTGTATTTTTTGCTCCGCAGGCTGCCGAAAGCGAAAACAGGTGCTTTTGAGGATGGAGTCCGCAGGAAAGCAGAGAGGGCCAAATTGTCTGTGGCATTTGAAAGGGTTCCAGGAGGCAGTGAGAACCAGCATTACTTTTCCCCGCTGGCACCTTTGCTGTGGCAGCAAAAGCTGGACGTTTGTATTTTTTGCTCCGCAGGCTGCCAAAAGCGAAAACAGGTGCTTTTGAGGATGGAGTCCGCAGGAAAGCAGAGAGGGCCAAATTGTCTGTGGCATTTGAAAGGGTTCCAGGAGGCAGTGAGAACCAGCATTACTTTTCCCCGCTGGCACCTTTGCTGTAGCAGCAAAAGCTGGACGTTTGTCTTTTTTGCTCCGGAGGATGGCGAAAGCGAAAACAGGTGCTTTTGAGGATGGAGTCCGCAGGAAAGCAGAGAGGGCCAAATTGTCTGGGGCATTTGAAAGGGTTCCAGGAGGCAGTGAGAACCAGCATTACTTTTCCCCGCTGGCACCTTTGCTGTGGCAGCAAAAGCTGGACGTTGGTCTTTTTTGCTCCGGAGGCTGCCGAAAGCGAAAACAGGTGCTTTTGATGATGGAGTCCGCAGGAAAGCAGAGAGGGCCAAATTGTCTTTGGCATTTGAAGAGGTTCCAGGAGGCAGTGAGGACCAGCATTACTTTTCCCCGCTGGCACCTTTGCTGTGGCAGCAAAAGCTGGACGTTTGTCTTTTTACCACCGGAGGGCGCCGAAAGTGAAAAAAGGCGCTTTTGAGGATAGAGTCCGCAGGAAAGCAGAGAGGGCCAAATTGTCTGTGGCATTTGATAGGGTTCCAGGAGGCAGTGAGAACCAGCATTACTTTTCCCCGCTGGCACCTTTGCTGTGGCAGCAAAAGCTGGACGTTTGTCTTTTTTGCTCCGGAGGCTGCCGAAAGCGAAAACAGGTGCTTTTGAGGATGGAGTCCGCAGGAAAGCAGAGAGGGCCAAATTGTCTGTGGCATTTGAAAGGGTTCCAGGAGGCAGTGAGAACCAGCATTACTTTTCCCCGCTGGCACCTTTGCTGTGGCAGCAAAAGCTGGACGTTTGTCTTTTTTGCTCCGGAGGCTGCCGAAAGCGAAAACAGGTGCTTTTGATGATAGAGTCCGCAGGAAAGCAGAGAGGGCCAAATTGTCTTTGGCATTTAAAGAGGTTCCAGGAGGCAGTGAGGACCAGCATTACTTTTCCCCGCTGGCACCTTTGCTGTGGCAGCAAAAGCTGGACGTTTGTCTTTTTACCACCGGAGGGCGCCGAAAGTGAAAAAAGGCGCTTTTGAGGATAGAGTCCGCAGGAAAGCAGAGAGGGCCAAATTGTCTGTGGCATTTGATAGGGTTCCAGGAGGCAGTGAGAACCAGCATTACTTTTCCCCGCTGGCACCTTTGCTGTGGCAGCAAAAGCTGGACGTTTGTCTTTTTTGCTCCGGAGGCTGCCGAAAGCGAAAACAGGTGCTTTTGAGGATGGAGTCCGCAGGAAAGCAGAGAGGGCCAAATTGTCTGTGGCATTTGAAAGGGTTCCAGGAGGCAGTGAGAACCAGCATTACTTTTCCCCGCTGGCACCTTTGCTGTGGCAGCAAAAGCTGGACGTTTGTCTTTTTTGCTCCGGAGGCTGCCGAAAGCGAAAACAGGTGCTTTTGATGATGGAGTCCGCAGGAAAGCAGAGAGGGCCAAATTGTCTGGGGCATTTGAAAGGGTTCCAGGAGGCAGTGAGAACCAGCATTACTTTTCCCCGCTGGCACCTTTGCTGTGGCAGCAAAAGCTGGACGTTTGTCTTTTTTGCTCCGGAGGCTGCCGAAAGCGAAAACAGGTGCTTTTGAGGATGGAGTCCGCAGGAAAGCAGAGAGGGCCAAATTGTCTGTGGCATTTGAAAGGGTTCCAGGAGGCAGTGAGAACCAGCATTACTTTTCCCCGCTGGCACCTTTGCTGTGGCAGCAAAAGCTGGACGTTTTTCTTTTTTGCTCCGGAGGCTGCCGAAAGCGAAAACAGGTGCTTTTGAGGATAGAGTCCGCAGGAAAGCAGAGAGGGCCAAATTGTCTGTGGCATTTGAAAGGGTTCCAGGAGGCAGTGAGAACCAGCATTACTTTTCCCCGTTGGCACCTTTGCTGTGGCAGCAAAAGCTGGACGTTTGTCTTTTTTGCTCCGGAGGCTGCCGAAAGCGAAAACAGGTGCTTTTGAGGATGGAGTCCGCAGGAAAGCAGAGAGGGCCAAATTGTCTGTGGCATTTGAAAGGGTTCCAGGAGGCAGTGAGAACCAGCATTACTTTTCCCCGCTGGCACCTTTGCTGTAGCAGCAAAAGCTGGACGTTTGTCTTTTTTGCTCCGGAGGATGGCGAAAGCGAAAACAGGTGCTTTTGAGGATGGAGTCCGCAGGAAAGCAGAGAGGGCCAAATTGTCTGGGGCATTTGAAAGGGTTCCAGGAGGCAGTGAGAACCAGCATTACTTTTCCCCGCTGGCACCTTTGCTGTGGCAGCAAAAGCTGGACGTTGGTCTTTTTTGCTCCGGAGGCTGCCGAAAGCGAAAACAGGTGCTTTTGATGATGGAGTCCGCAGGAAAGCAGAGAGGGCCAAATTGTCTTTGGCATTTAAAGAGGTTCCAGGAGGCAGTGAGGACCAGCATTACTTTTCCCCGCTGGCACCTTTGCTGTGGCAGCAAAAGCTGGACGTTTGTCTTTTTACCACAGGAGGGCGCCGAAAGTGAAAAAAGGCGCTTTTGAGGATAGAGTCCGCAGGAAAGCAGAGAGGGCCAAATTGTCTGTGGCATTTGATAGGGTTCCAGGAGGCAGTGAGAACCAGCATTACTTTTCCCCGCTGGCACCTTTGCTGTGGCAGCAAAAGCTGGACGTTTGTATTTTTTGCTCCGCAGGCTGCCAAAAGCGAAAACAGGTGCTTTTGAGGATGGAGTCCGCAGGAAAGCAGAGAGGGCCAAATTGTCTGTGGCATTTGAAAGGGTTCCAGGAGGCAGTGAGAACCAGCATTACTTTTCCCCGCTGGCACCTTTGCTGTAGCAGCAAAAGCTGGACGTTTGTCTTTTTTGCTCCGGAGGATGGCGAAAGCGAAAACAGGTGCTTTTGAGGATGGAGTCCGCAGGAAAGCAGAGAGGGCCAAATTGTCTGGGGCATTTGAAAGGGTTCCAGGAGGCAGTGAGAACCAGCATTACTTTTCCCCGCTGGCACCTTTGCTGTGGCAGCAAAAGCTGGACGTTGGTCTTTTTTGCTCCGGAGGCTGCCGAAAGCGAAAACAGGTGCTTTTGATGATGGAGTCCGCAGGAAAGCAGAGAGGGCCAAATTGTCTTTGGCATTTGAAGAGGTTCCAGGAGGCAGTGAGGACCAGCATTACTTTTCCCCGCTGGCACCTTTGCTGTGGCAGCAAAAGCTGGACGTTTGTCTTTTTACCACCGGAGGGCGCCGAAAGTGAAAAAAGGCGCTTTTGAGGATAGAGTCCGCAGGAAAGCAGAGAGGGCCAAATTGTCTGTGGCATTTGAAAGGGTTCCAGGAGGCAGTGAGAACCAGCATTACTTTTCCCCGCTGGCACCTTTGCTGTGGCAGCAAAAGCTGGACGTTTGTCTTTTTTGCTCCGGAGGCTGCCGAAAGCGAAAACAGGTGCTTTTGAGGATGGAGTCCGCAGGAAAGCAGAGAGGGCCAAATTGTCTGTGGCATTTGAAAGGGTTCCAGGAGGCAGTGAGAACCAGCATTACTTTTCCCCGCTGGCACCTTTGCTGTGGCAGCAAAAGCTGGACGTTTGTCTTTTTTGCTCCGGAGGCTGCCGAAAGCGAAAACAGGTGCTTTTGATGATGGAGTCCGCAGGAAAGCAGAGAGGGCCAAATTGTCTGGGGCATTTGAAAGGGTTCCAGGAGGCAGTGAGAACCAGCATTACTTTTCCCCGCTGGCACCTTTGCTGTGGCAGCAAAAGCTGGACGTTTGTCTTTTTTGCTCCGGAGGCTGCCGAAAGCGAAAACAGGTGCTTTTGAGGATGGAGTCCGCAGGAAAGCAGAGAGGGCCAAATTGTCTGTGGCATTTGAAAGGGTTCCAGGAGGCAGTGAGAACCAGCATTACTTTTCCCCGCTGGCACCTTTGCTGTGGCAGCAAAAGCTGGACGTTTTTCTTTTTTGCTCCGGAGGCTGCCGAAAGCGAAAACAGGTGCTTTTGAGGATAGAGTCCGCAGGAAAGCAGAGAGGGCCAAATTGTCTGTGGCATTTGAAAGGGTTCCAGGAGGCAGTGAGAACCAGCATTACTTTTCCCCGTTGGCACCTTTGCTGTGGCAGCAAAAGCTGGACGTTTGTCTTTTTTGCTCCGGAGGCTGCCGAAAGCGAAAACAGGTGCTTTTGAGGATGGAGTCCGCAGGAAAGCAGAGAGGGCCAAATTGTCTGTGGCATTTGAAAGGGTTCCAGGAGGCAGTGAGAACCAGCATTACTTTTCCCCGCTGGCACCTTTGCTGTAGCAGCAAAAGCTGGACGTTTGTCTTTTTTGCTCCGGAGGATGGCGAAAGCGAAAACAGGTGCTTTTGAGGATGGAGTCCGCAGGAAAGCAGAGAGGGCCAAATTGTCTGGGGCATTTGAAAGGGTTCCAGGAGGCAGTGAGAACCAGCATTACTTTTCCCCGCTGGCACCTTTGCTGTGGCAGCAAAAGCTGGACGTTGGTCTTTTTTGCTCCGGAGGCTGCCGAAAGCGAAAACAGGTGCTTTTGATGATGGAGTCCGCAGGAAAGCAGAGAGGGCCAAATTGTCTTTGGCATTTAAAGAGGTTCCAGGAGGCAGTGAGGACCAGCATTACTTTTCCCCGCTGGCACCTTTGCTGTGGCAGCAAAAGCTGGACGTTTGTCTTTTTACCACAGGAGGGCGCCGAAAGTGAAAAAAGGCGCTTTTGAGGATAGAGTCCGCAGGAAAGCAGAGAGGGCCAAATTGTCTGTGGCATTTGATAGGGTTCCAGGAGGCAGTGAGAACCAGCATTACTTTTCCCCGCTGGCACCTTTGCTGTGGCAGCAAAAGCTGGACGTTTGTCTTTTTTGCTCCGGAGGCTGCCGAAAGCGAAAACAGGTGCTTTTGAGGATGGAGTCCGCAGGAAAGCAGAGAGGGCCAAATTGTCTGTGTCATTTGAAAGGGTTCCAGGAGGCAGTGAGAACCAGCATTACTTTTCCCCGCTGGCACCTTTGCTGTGGCAGCAAAAGCTGGACGTTTGTCTTTTTTGCTCCGGAGGCTGCCGAAAGCGAAAACAGGTGCTTTTGATGATGGAGTCCGCAGGAAAGCAGAGAGGGCCAAATTGTCTGGGGCATTTGAAAGGGTTCCAGGAGGCAGTGAGAACCAGCATTACTTTTCCCCGCTGGCACCTTTGCTGTGGCAGCAAAAGCTGGACGTTTGTCTTTTTTGCTCCGGAGGCTGCCGAAAGCGAAAACAGGTGCTTTTGAGGATGGAGTCCGCAGGAAAGCAGAGAGGGCCAAATTGTCTGAGGCATTTGAAGAGGTTCCAGGAGGCAGTGAGAACCAGCATTACTTTTCCCCGCTGGCACCTTTGCTGTAGCAGCAAAAGCTGGACGTTTGTCTTTTTTGCTCCGGAGGCTGCCGAAAGCGAAAACAGGTGCTTTTGAGGATAGAGTCCGCAGGAAAGCAGAGAGGGCCAAATTGTCTGTGGCATTTGAAAGGGTTCCAGGAGGCAGTGAGAACCAGCATTACTTTTCCCCGCTGGCACCTTTGCTGTGGCAGCAAAAGCTGGACGTTTTTCTTTTTTGCTCCGGAGGTTGCCGAAAGCGAAAACAGGTGCTTTTGAGGATGGAGTCCGCAGGAAAGCAGAGAGGGCCAAATTGTCTGAGGCATTTGAAGAGGTTCCAGGAGGCAGTGAGAACCAGCATTACTTTTCCCCGCTGGCACCTTTGCTGTAGCAGCAAAAGCTGAACGTTTGTCTTTTTTGCTCCGGAGGCTGCCGAAAGCGAAAACAGGTGCTTTTGAGGATAGAGTCCGCAGGAAAGCAGAGAGGGCCAAATTGTCTGTGGCATTTGAAAGGGTTCCAGGAGGCAGTGAGAACCAGCATTACTTTTCCCCGTTGGCACCTTTGCTGTGGCAGCAAAAGCTGGACGTTTGTCTTTTTTGCTCCGGAGGCTGCCGAAAGCGAAAACAGGTGCTTTTGAGGATGGAGTCCGCAGGAAAGCAGAGAGGGCCAAATTTTCTTTGGCATTTAAAGAGGTTCCAGGAGGCAGTGAGGACCAGCATTACTTTTCCCCGTTGGCACCTTTGCTGTGGCAGCAAAAGCTGGACGTTTGTCTTTTTACCACCGGAGGGCGCCGAAAGTGAAAAAAGGCGCTTTTGAGGATAGAGTCCGCAGGAAAGCAGAGAGGGCCAAATTGTCTGTGGCATTTGATAGGGTTCCAGGAGGCAGTGAGAACCAGCATTACTTTTCCCCGCTGGCACCTTTGCTGTGGCAGCAAAAGCTGGACGTTTGTCTTTTTTGCTCCGGAGGCTGCCGAAAGCGAAAACAGGTGCTTTTGAGGATGGAGTCCGCAGGAAAGCAGAGAGGGCCAAATTGTCTGTGGCATTTGAAAGGGTTCCAGGAGGCAGTGAGAACCAGCATTACTTTTCCCCGCTGGCACCTTTGCTGTGGCAGCAAAAGCTGGACGTTTGTCTTTTTTGCTCCGGAGGCTGCCGAAAGCGAAAACAGGTGCTTTTGAGGATGGAGTCCGCAGGAAAGCAGAGAGGGCCAAATTGTCTGGGGCATTTGAAAGGGTTCCAGGAGGCAGTGAGAACCAGCATTACTTTTCCCCGCTGGCACCTTTGCTGTGGCAGCAAAAGCTGGACGTTTGTCTTTTTTGCTCCGGAGGCTGCCGAGAGCGAAAACAGGTGCTTTTGAGGATGGAGTCCGCAGGAAAGCAGAGAGGGCCAAATTGTCTGAGGCATTTGAAGAGGTTCCAGGAGGCAGTGAGAACCAGCATTACTTTTCCCCGCTGGCACCTTTGCTGTAGCAGCAAAAGCTGGACGTTTGTCTTTTTTGCTCCGGAGGCTGCCGAAAGCGAAAATAGGTGCTTTTGAGGATGGAGTCCGCAGGAAAGCAGAGAGGGCCAAATTGTCTGGGCATTTGAAAGGGTTCCAGGAGGCAGTGAGAACCAGCATTACTTTTCCCCGCTGGCACCTTTGCTGTAGCAGCAAAAGCTGGACGTTTGTCTTTTTTGCTCCGGAGGCTGCCGAAAGCGAAAATAGGTTCTTTTGATGATGGAGTCCGCAGGAAAGCAGAGAGGGCCAAATTGTCTGGGGCATTTGAAAGGGTTCCAGGAGGCAGTGAGAACCAGCATTACTTTTCCCCGCTGGCACCTTTGCTGTGGCAGCAAAAGCTGGACGTTTGTCTTTTTTGCTCCGGAGGCTGCCGAAAGCGAAAACAGGTGCTTTTGAGGATGGAGTCCGCAGGAAAGCAGAGAGGGCCAAATTGTCTGTGGCATTTGAAAGGGTTCCAGGAGGCAGTGAGAACCAGCATTACTTTTCCCCGCTGGCACCTTTGCTGTGGCAGCAAAAGCTGGACGTTTTTCTTTTTTGCTCCGGAGGTTGCCGAAAGCGAAAACAGGTGCTTTTGAGGATGGAGTCCGCAGGAAAGCAGAGAGGGCCAAATTGTCTGAGGCATTTGAAGAGGTTCCAGGAGGCAGTGAGAACCAGCATTACTTTTCCCCGCTGGCACCTTTGCTGTAGCAGCAAAAGCTGAACGTTTGTCTTTTTTGCTCCGGAGGCTGCTGAAAGCGAAAACAGGTGCTTTTGAGGATAGAGTCCGCAGGAAAGCAGAGAGGGCCAAATTGTCTGTGGCATTTGAAAGGGTTCCAGGAGGCAGTGAGAACCAGCATTACTTTTCCCCGTTGGCACCTTTGCTGTGGCAGCAAAAGCTGGACGTTTGTCTTTTTTGCTCCGGAGGCTGCCGAAAGCGAAAACAGGTGCTTTTGAGGATGGAGTCCGCAGGAAAGCAGAGAGGGCCAAATTGTCTTTGGCATTTAAAGAGGTTCCAGGAGGCAGTGAGGACCAGCATTACTTTTCCCCGTTGGCACCTTTGCTGTGGCAGCAAAAGCTGGACGTTTGTCTTTTTACCACCGGAGGGCGCCGAAAGTAAAAAAAGGCGCTTTTGAGGATAGAGTCCGCAGGAAAGCAGAGAGGGCCAAATTGTCTGTGGCATTTGATAGGGTTCCAGGAGGCAGTGAGAACCAGAATACTTTTCCCCGCTGGCACCTTTGCTGTGGCAGCAAAAGCTGGACGTTTGTCTTTTTTGCTCCGGAGGCTGCCGAAAGCGAAAACAGGTGCTTTTGAGGATGGAGTCCGCAGGAAAGCAGAGAGGGCCAAATTGTCTGTGGCATTTGAAAGGGTTCCAGGAGGCAGTGAGAACCAGCATTACTTTTCCCCGCTGGCACCTTTGCTGTGGCAGCAAAAGCTGGACGTTTGTCTTTTTTGCTCCGGAGGCTGCCGAAAGCGAAAACAGGTGCTTTTGAGGATGGAGTCCGCAGGAAAGCAGAGAGGGCCAAATTGTCTGGGGCATTTGAAAGGGTTCCAGGAGGCAGTGAGAACCAGCATTACTTTTCCCCGCTGGCACCTTTGCTGTGGCAGCAAAAGCTGGACGTTTGTCTTTTTTGCTCCGGAGGCTGCCGAAAGCGAAAACAGGTGCTTTTGAGGATGGAGTCCGCAGGAAAGCAGAGAGGGCCAAATTGTCTGAGGCATTTGAAGAGGTTCCAGGAGGCAGTGAGAACCAGCATTACTTTTCCCCGCTGGCACCTTTGCTGTAGCAGCAAAAGCTGGACGTTTGTCTTTTTTGCTCCGGAGGCTGCCGAAAGCGAAAACAGGTGCTTTTGAGGATGGAGTCCGCAGGAAAGCAGAGAGGGCCAAATTGTCTGGGGCATTTGAAAGGGTTCCAGGAGGCAGTGAGAACCAGCATTACTTTTCCCCGCTGGCACCTTTGCTGTGGCAGCAAAAGCTGGACGTTTGTCTTTTTTGCTCCGGAGGCTGCCGAAAGCGAAAACAGGTGCTTTTGAGGATGGAGTCCGCAGCAAAGCAGAGAGGGCCAAATTGTCTGTGACATTTGAAAGGGTTCCAGGAGGCAGTGAGAACCAGCATTACTTTTCCCCGCTGGCACCTTTGCTGTGGCAGCAAAAGCTGGACGTTTTTCTTTTTTGCTCCGGAGGCTGCCGAAAGCGAAAACAGGTGCTTTTGAGGATGGAGTCCGCAGGAAAGCAGAGAGGGCCAAATTGTCTGGGGCATTTGAAAGGGTTCCAGGAGGCAGTGAGAACCAGCATTACTTTTCCCCGCTGGCACCTTTGTTGTGGCAGCAAAAGCTGGACGTTTGTCTTTTTTGCTCCGGAGGCTGCCGAAAGCGAAAACAGGTGCTTTTGAGGATGGAGTCCGCAGGAAAGCAGAGAGGGCCAAATTGTCTGGGGCATTTGAAAGGGTTCCAGGAGGCAGTGAGAACCAGCATTACTTTTCCCCGCTGGCACCTTTGCTGTGGCAGCAAAAGCTGGACGTTTGTCTTTTTTGCTCCGGAGGTTGCCGAAAGCGAAAACAGGTGCTTTTGAGGATGGAGTCCGCAGGAAAGCAGAGAGGGCCAAATTGTCTGGGGCATTTGAAAGGGTTCCAGGAGGCAGTGAGAACCAGCATTACTTTTCCCCGCTGGCACCTTTGTTGTGGCAGCAAAAGCTGGACGTTTGTCTTTTTTGCTCCGGAGGCTGCCGAAAGCAAAAATAGGTTCTTTTGAGGATGGAGTCCGCAGGAAAACAGAGAGGGCCAAATTGTCTGTGGCATTTGAAAGGGTTCCAGGAGGCAGTGAGAACCAGCATTACTTTTCCCCGCTGGCACCTTTGTTGTGGCAGCAAAAGCTGGACGTTTGTCTTTTTTGCTCCGGAGGCTGCCGAAAGCGAAAACAGGTGCTTTTGATGATGGAGTCCGCAGGAAAGCAGAGAGGGCCAAATTGTCTTTGGCATTTAAAGAGGTTCCAGGAGGCAGTGAGGACCAGCATTACTTTTCCCCGCTGGCACCTTTGCTGCGGCAGCAAAAGCTGGACGTTTGTCTTTTTACCACCGGAGGGCGCTGAAAGTGAAAAAAGGCGCTTTTGAGGATAGAGTCCGCAGGAAAGCAGAGAGGGCCAAATTGTCTGGGGCATTTGAAAGGGTTCCAGGAGGCAGTGAGAACCAGCATTACTTTTCCCCGCTGGCACCTTTGCTGTGGCAGCAAAAGCTGGACGTTTGTCTTTTTTGCTCCGGAGGCTGCCGAAAGCGAAAACAGGTGCTTTTGATGATGGAGTCCGCAGGAAAGCAGAGAGGGCCAAATTGTCTTTGGCATTTAAAGAGGTTCCAGGAGGCAGTGAGGACCAGCATTACTTTTCCCCGCTGGCACCTTTGCTGCGGCAGCAAAAGCTGGACGTTTGTCTTTTTACCACCGGAGGGCGCTGAAAGTGAAAAAAGGCGCTTTTGAGGATAGAGTCCGCAGGAAAGCAGAGAGGGCCAAATTGTCTGGGGCATTTGAAAGGGTTCCAGGAGGCAGTGAGAACCAGCATTACTTTTCCCCGCTGGCACCTTTGTTGTGGCAGCAAAAGCTGGACGTTTGTCTTTTTTGATCCGGAGGCTGCCGAAAGCGAAAACAGGTGCTTTTGATGATGGAGTCCGCAGGAAAGCAGAGAGGGCCAAATTGTCTGGGGCATTTGAAAGGGTTCCAGGAGGCAGTGAGAACCAGCATTACTTTTCCCCGCTGGCACCTTTGCTGTGGCAGCAAAAGCTGGACGTTTGTCTTTTTTGCTCCGGAGGTTGCCGAAAGCGAAAACAGGTGCTTTTGAGGATGGAGTCCGCAGGAAAGCAGAGAGGGCCAAATTGTCTGTGGCATTTGAAAGGGTTCCAGGAGGCAGTGAGAACGAGCATTACTTTTCCCCGCTGGCACCTTTGCTGTGGCAGCAAAAGCTGGACGTTTGTCTTTTTTGCTCCGGAGGTTGCCAAAAGCGAAAACAGGTGCTTTTGATGATGGAGTCCGCAGGAAAGCAGAGAGGGCCAAATTGTCTGTGGCATTTGAAAGGGTTCCAGGAGGCAGTGAGAACCAGCATTACTTTTCCCCGCTGGCACCTTTGCTGTGGCAGCAAAAGCTGGACGTTTGTCTTTTTTGCTCCGGAGGCTGCTGAAAGCAAAAATAGGTTCTTTTGAGGATGGAGTCCGCAGGAAAGCAGAGAGGGCCAAATTGTCTGTGGCATTTGAAAGGGTTCCAGGAGGCAGTGAGAACCAGCATTACTTTTCCCCGCTGGCACCTTTGCTGTAGCAGCAAAAGCTGGACGTTTGTCTTTTTTGCTCCGGAGGCTGCCGAAAGCGAAAACAGGTGCTTTTGAGGATGGAGTCCGCAGGAAAGCAGAGAGAGCCAAATTGTCTGGGGTATTTGAAGGAGTTCCAGGAGGCAGTGAGAACCAGCATTACTTTTCCCTGCTGGCACGTTTGCTGTGGCAGCAAAAGCTGGACGTTTGTCTTTTTTGCTCCGGAGGCTGCCGAAAGCGAAAACAGGTGCTTTTGAGGATGGAGTCCGCAGGAAAGCAGAGAGGGCCAAATTGTCTGGGGCATTTGAAAGGGTTCCAGGAGGCAGTAAGAACCAGCATTACTTTTCCCCGCTGGCACCTTTGCTGTGGCAGCAAAAGCTGGACGTTTGTCTTTTTTGCTCCGGAGGCTGCCGAAAGCGAAAACAGGTGCTTTTGAGGATGGAGTCCGCAGGAAAGCAGAGAGGGCCAAATTGTCTGTGGCATTTGAAAGGGTTCCAGGAGGCAGTGAGAACCAGCATTACTTTTCCCCGCTGGCACCTTTGCTGTGGCAGCAAAAGCTGGACGTTTGTCTTTTTTGCTCCGGAGGCTGCCGAAAGCGAAAACAGCTGCTTTTGATGATGGAGTCCGCAGGAAAGCAGAGAGGGCCAAATTGTCTGTGGCATTTGAAAGGGTTCCAGGAGGCAGTGAGAACCAGCATTACTTTTCCCCGCTGGCACCTTTGTTGTGGCAGCAAAAGCTGGACGTTTGTCTTTTTTGATCCGGAGGCTGCCGAAAGCGAAAACAGGTGCTTTTGAGGATGGAGTCTGCAGGAAAGCAGAGAGGGCCAAATTGTCTGTGGCATTTGAAAGGGTTCCAGGAGGCAGTGAGAACCAGCATTACTTTTCCCCGCTGGCACCTTTGCTGTGGCAGCAAAAGCTGGACGTTTGTCTTTTTTGCTCCGGAGGCTGCCGAAAGCGAAAACAGGTGCTTTTGAGGATGGAGTCCGCAGGAAAGCAGAGAGGGCCAAATTGTCTGTGGCATTTGAAAGGGTTCCAGGAGGCAGTGAGAACGAGCATTACTTTTCCCCGCTGGCACCTTTGCTGTGGCAGCAAAAGCTGGACGTTTGTCTTTTTTGCTCCGGAGGTTGCCAAAAGCGAAAACAGGTGCTTTTGATGATGGAGTCCGCAGGAAAGCAGAGAGGGCCAAATTGTCTGTGGCATTTGAAAGGGTTCCAGGAGGCAGTGAGAACCAGCATTACTTTTCCCCGCTGGCACCTTTGCTGTGGCAGCAAAAGCTGGACGTTTGTCTTTTTTGCTCCGGAGGCTGCTGAAAGCAAAAATAGGTTCTTTTGAGGATGGAGTCCGCAGGAAAGCAGAGAGGGCCAAATTGTCTGTGGCATTTGAAAGGGTTCCAGGAGGCAGTGAGAACCAGCATTACTTTTCCCCACTGGCACCTTTGCTGTGGCAGCAAAAGCTGGACGTTTGTCTTTTTTGCTCCGGAGGCTGCCGAAAGCGAAAACAGGTGCTTTTGAGGATGGAGTCCGCAGGAAAGCAGAGAGGGCCAAATTGTCTGGGGCATTTGAAAGGGTTCCAGGAGGCAGTGAGAACCAGCATTACTTTTCCCCGCTGGCACCTTTGCTGTGGCAGCAAAAGCTGGACGTTTGTCTTTTTTGCTCCGGAGGCTGCCGAAAGCGAAAACAGGTGCTTTTGAGGATGGAGTCCGCAGGAAAGCAGAGAGGGCCAAATTGTCTGTGGCATTTGAAAGGGTTCCAGGAGGCAGTGAGAACCAGCATTACTTTTCCCCGCTGGCACCTTTGCTGTGGCAGCAAAAGCTGGACGTTTGTCTTTTTTGCTCCGGAGGCTGCCGAAAGCGAAAACAGGTGCTTTTGATGATGGAGTCCGCAGGAAAGCAGAGAGGGCCAAATTGTCTGGGGCATTTGAAAGGGTTCCAGGAGGCAGTGAGAACCAGCATTACTTTTCCCCGCTGGCACCTTTGCTGTGGCAGCAAAAGCTGGACGTTTTTCTTTTTTGCTCCGGAGGTTGCCGAAAGCGAAAACAGGTGCTTTTGAGGATGGAGTCCGCAGGAAAGCAGAGAGGGCCAAATTGTCTGAGGCATTTGAAGAGGTTCCAGGAGGCAGTGAGAACCAGCATTACTTTTCCCCGCTGGCACCTTTGCTGTAGCAGCAAAAGCTGAACGTTTGTCTTTTTTGCTCCGGAGGCTGCCGAAAGCGAAAACAGGTGCTTTTGAGGATAGAGTCCGCAGGAAAGCAGAGAGGGCCAAATTGTCTGTGGCATTTGAAAGGGTTCCAGGAGGCAGTGAGAACCAGCATTACTTTTCCCCGTTGGCACCTTTGCTGTGGCAGCAAAAGCTGGACGTTTGTCTTTTTTGCTCCGGAGGCTGCCGAAAGCGAAAACAGGTGCTTTTGAGGATGGAGTCCGCAGGAAAGCAGAGAGGGCCAAATTTTCTTTGGCATTTAAAGAGGTTCCAGGAGGCAGTGAGGACCAGCATTACTTTTCCCCGTTGGCACCTTTGCTGTGGCAGCAAAAGCTGGACGTTTGTCTTTTTACCACCGGAGGGCGCCGAAAGTGAAAAAAGGCGCTTTTGAGGATAGAGTCCGCAGGAAAGCAGAGAGGGCCAAATTGTCTGTGGCATTTGATAGGGTTCCAGGAGGCAGTGAGAACCAGCATTACTTTTCCCCGCTGGCACCTTTGCTGTGGCAGCAAAAGCTGGACGTTTGTCTTTTTTGCTCCGGAGGCTGCCGAAAGCGAAAACAGGTGCTTTTGAGGATGGAGTCCGCAGGAAAGCAGAGAGGGCCAAATTGTCTGTGGCATTTGAAAGGGTTCCAGGAGGCAGTGAGAACCAGCATTACTTTTCCCCGCTGGCACCTTTGCTGTGGCAGCAAAAGCTGGACGTTTGTCTTTTTTGCTCCGGAGGCTGCCGAAAGCGAAAACAGGTGCTTTTGAGGATGGAGTCCGCAGGAAAGCAGAGAGGGCCAAATTGTCTGGGGCATTTGAAAGGGTTCCAGGAGGCAGTGAGAACCAGCATTACTTTTCCCCGCTGGCACCTTTGCTGTGGCAGCAAAAGCTGGACGTTTGTCTTTTTTGCTCCGGAGGCTGCCGAAAGCGAAAACAGGTGCTTTTGAGGATGGAGTCCGCAGGAAAGCAGAGAGGGCCAAATTGTCTGAGGCATTTGAAGAGGTTCCAGGAGGCAGTGAGAACCAGCATTACTTTTCCCCGCTGGCACCTTTGCTGTAGCAGCAAAAGCTGGACGTTTGTCTTTTTTGCTCCGGAGGCTGCCGAAAGCGAAAATAGGTGCTTTTGAGGATGAGTCCGCAGGAAAGCAGAGAGGGCCAAATTGTCTGTGGCATTTGAAAGGGTTCCAGGAGGCAGTGAGAACCAGCATTACTTTTCCCCACTGGCACCTTTGCTGCGGCAGCAAAAGCTGGACGTTTGTCTTTTTACCACCGGAGGGCGCCGAAAGTGAAAAAAGGCGCTTTTGAGGATAGAGTCCGCAGGAAAGCAGAGAGGGCCAAATTGTCTGTGGCATTTGATAGGGTTCCAGGAGGCAGTGAGAACCAGCATTACTTTTCCCCGCTGGCACCTTTGCTGTGGCAGCAAAAGCTGGACGTTTGTCTTTTTTGCTCCGGAGGCTGCCGAAAGCGAAAATAGGTTCTTTTGATGATGGAGTCCGCAGGAAAGCAGAGAGGGCCAAATTGTCTGGGGCATTTGAAAGGGTTCCAGGAGGCAGTGAGAACCAGAATACTTTTCCCCGCTGGCACCTTTGCTGTGGCAGCAAAAGCTGGACGTTTGTCTTTTTTGCTCCGGAGGCTGCCGAAAGCGAAAACAGGTGCTTTTGAGGATGGAGTCCGCAGGAAAGCAGAGAGGGCCAAATTGTCTGTGGCATTTGAAAGGGTTCCAGGAGGCAGTGAGAACCAGCATTACTTTTCCCCGCTGGCACCTTTGCTGTGGCAGCAAAAGCTGGACGTTTTTCTTTTTTGCTCCGGAGGTTGCCGAAAGCGAAAACAGGTGCTTTTGAGGATGGAGTCCGCAGGAAAGCAGAGAGGGCCAAATTGTCTGAGGCATTTGAAGAGGTTCCAGGAGGCAGTGAGAACCAGCATTACTTTTCCCGCTGGCACCTTTGCTGTAGCAGCAAAAGCTGAACGTTTGTCTTTTTTTCTCCGGAGGCTGCTGAAAGCGAAAACAGGTGCTTTTGAGGATAGAGTCCGCAGGAAAGCAGAGAGGGCCAAATTGTCTGTGGCATTTGAAAGGGTTCCAGGAGGCAGTGAGAACCAGCATTACTTTTCCCCGTTGGCACCTTTGCTGTGGCAGCAAAAGCTGGACGTTTGTCTTTTTTGCTCCGGAGGCTGCCGAAAGCGAAAACAGGTGCTTTTGAGGATGGAGTCCGCAGGAAAGCAGAGAGGGCCAAATTGTCTTTGGCATTTAAAGAGGTTCCAGGAGGCAGTGAGGACCAGCATTACTTTTCCCCGTTGGCACCTTTGCTGTGGCAGCAAAAGCTGGACGTTTGTCTTTTTACCACCGGAGGGCGCCGAAAGTGAAAAAAGGCGCTTTTGAGGATAGAGTCCGCAGGAAAGCAGAGAGGGCCAAATTGTCTGTGGCATTTGATAGGGTTCCAGGAGGCAGTGAGAACCAGAATACTTTTCCCCGCTGGCACCTTTGCTGTGGCAGCAAAAGCTGGACGTTTGTCTTTTTTGCTCCGGAGGCTGCCGAAAGCGAAAACAGGTGCTTTTGAGGATGGAGTCCGCAGGAAAGCAGAGAGGGCCAAATTGTCTGTGGCATTTGAAAGGGTTCCAGGAGGCAGTGAGAACCAGCATTACTTTTCCCCGCTGGCACCTTTGCTGTGGCAGCAAAAGCTGGACGTTTGTCTTTTTTGCTCCGGAGGCTGCCGAAAGCGAAAACAGGTGCTTTTGAGGATGGAGTCCGCAGGAAAGCAGAGAGGGCCAAATTGTCTGGGGCATTTGAAAGGGTTCCAGGAGGCAGTGAGAACCAGCATTACTTTTCCCCGCTGGCACCTTTGCTGTGGCAGCAAAAGCTGGACGTTTGTCTTTTTTGCTCCGGAGGCTGCCGAAAGCGAAAACAGGTGCTTTTGATGATGGAGTCCGCAGGAAAGCAGAGAGGGCCAAATTGTCTTTGGCATTTAAAGAGGTTCCAGGAGGCAGTGAGGACCAGCATTACTTTTCCCCGCTGGCACCTTTGCTGCGGCAGCAAAAGCTGGACGTTTGTCTTTTTACCACCGGAGGGCGCTGAAAGTGAAAAAAGGCGCTTTTGAGGATAGAGTCCGCAGGAAAGCAGAGAGGGCCAAATTGTCTGGGGCATTTGAAAGGGTTCCAGGAGGCAGTGAGAACCAGCATTACTTTTCCCCGCTGGCACCTTTGCTGTGGCAGCAAAAGCTGGACGTTTGTCTTTTTTGCTCCGGAGGCTGCCGAAAGCGAAAACAGGTGCTTTTGAGGATAGAGTCCACAGGAAAGCAGAGAGGGCCAAATTGTCTGTGGCATTTGAAAGGGTTCCAGGAGGCAGTGAGAACCAGCATTACTTTTCCCCGCTGGCACCTTTGCTGCGGCAGCAAAAGCTGGACGTTTGTCTTTTTACCACCGGAGGGCGCTGAAAGTGAAAAAAGGCGCTTTTGAGGATAGAGTCCGCAGGAAAGCAGAGAGGGCCAAATTGTCTGGGGCATTTGAAAGGGTTCCAGGAGGCAGTGAGAACCAGCATTACTTTTCCCCGCTGGCACCTTTGTTGTGGCAGCAAAAGCTGGACGTTTGTCTTTTTTGATCCGGAGGCTGCCGAAAGCGAAAACAGGTGCTTTTGATGATGGAGTCCGCAGGAAAGCAGAGAGGGCCAAATTGTCTGGGGCATTTGAAAGGGTTCCAGGAGGCAGTGAGAACCAGCATTACTTTTCC
This sequence comes from Vanellus vanellus, assembly GCF_965231255.1. Taxonomy (NCBI): domain Eukaryota; kingdom Metazoa; phylum Chordata; class Aves; order Charadriiformes; family Charadriidae; genus Vanellus; species Vanellus vanellus. Next base: position 109,295 of record NW_028127808.1, read on the forward strand.
CC